>NW_026542645.1:600000-865396 GCF_028750875.1 Macrosteles quadrilineatus
TAACATGTTGCATTTAAACATGATAAAATGTTACATTTTAACATTTTTCATTTTAACATGATAAAATGTTACATTTTAACATGTTGCATTTTAACATGATAAAATGTTACATTTTAACATGTTGCATTTTAAAATGATAAAATGTTACATTTTAACATGTTTCATTTTAACATGATATAATGTTACATTTTAACATGTTTCATTTTAACATGATAAAATGTTACATTTTAACATGTTTCATTTTAACATGATAAAATGTTACATTTTAACGTTTCATTTTAACATGATAAAATGTTACATTTTAACATGTTGCATTTTAACATGATAAAATGTTACATTTTAACATGTTTCATTTTAACATGATAAAATGTTACATTTTAACGTTTCATTTTAACATGATAAAATGTTACATTTTAACATGTTGCATTTTAACATGATAAAATGTTTTATTTTAACATGTTGCATTTTAACATGATAAAATGTTACATTTTAACATGTTTCATTTTAACATGATAAAATGTTACATTTAAAAATGTTACATTTTTACATGTTTCATTTAAACATGATAAAATGTTACATTTTAACATTTTTCATTTTAACATGATAAAATGTTACATTTTAAAATGTTACATTTGAACATGTTACATTTTAATATGTTACATTTTAACATGTTGCATTTTAACATGATAAAATGTTACATTTTAACATGTTGCATTTTAACATGATAAAATGTTACATTTTAACATGTTTCATTTTAACATGATAAAATGTGACATTTTAACATGTTTCATTTTAACATGATAAAATGTTACATTTTAACATGATAAAATGTTACATTTTAACATGTTTCATTTTAACATGTTACATTTTAACATGTTGCATTTTAACATGATAAAATGTTACATTTTAACATGTTGCATTTTAACATGATAAAATGTTACATTTTAACATGTTTCATTTTAACATGATAAAATGTTACATTTTAACATGTTGCATTTTAACATGATAAAATGTTACATTTTAACATGTTTCATTTTAACATGATAAAATGTTACATTTTAACGTTTCATTTTAACATGATCAAATGTTACATTTTAACATGTTGCATTTTAACATGATAAAATGTTTCATTTAAAAATGTTACATTTTTACATGTTTCATTTAAACATGATAAAATGTTACATTTTAACATTTTTCATTTTAACATGATAAAATGTTACATTTTAACATGTTTCATTTTAAAATGTTACATTTTAAAATGTAACATTTTAACTTGTTACATTTTAATATGTTACATTTTAACATGTTTCATTTTAACATGATAAAATGTTACATTTTAACGTTTCATTTTAACATGATAAAATGTTTCATTTTAACATGTTGCATTTTAACATGATAAAATGTTACATTTTAACATGTTTCATTTTAACATGATAAAATGTTACATTTAAAAATGTTACATTTTTACATGTTTCATTTAAACATGATAAAATGTTACATTTTAACATTTTTCATTTTAACATGATAAAATGTTACATTTTAACATGTTGCATTTTAACATGATAAAATGTTACATTTTAACATGTTGCATTTCAACATGATAAAATGTTACATTTTAACATGTTGCATTTTAACATGATAAAATGTTACATTTTAACATGTTGCATTTTAACATGATAAAATGTTACATTTTAACATGTTTCATTTTAACATGATAAAATGTTACATTTTAACATGTTGCATTTTAACATGATAAAATGTTACATTTTAACATGATAAAATGTTACATTTTAACATGTTTCATTTTAACATGATAAAATGTTACATTTTAACATGTTTCATTTTAACATGATAAAATGTTACATTTTAACATGTTTCATTTTAACATGATAAAATGTTACATTTTAACATGTTTCATTTTAACATGATAAAATGTTACATTTTAACATGTTTCATTTTAACATGATAAAATCTTACATTTTAACATGTTTCATTTTAACATGATAAAATGTTACTTTTTAACATGTTGCATTTTAACATGATAAAATGTTACATTTTAACATGTTGCATTTTAACATGATAAAATGTTACATTTTAACTTGTTTCATTTTAACATGATAAAATGTTACATTTTAACATGTTTCATTTAAAAATGTTACATTTTAAAATGTTACATTTAAAAATGTTAAATTTTAAAATGTTACATTTTAACATGTTACATTTTAATACGTTACATTTTAACATGTTGCATTTTAACATGATAAAATGTTACATTTTAACATGTTGCATTTTAACATGATAAAATGTTACATTTTAACATGTTGCATTTTAACATGATAAAATGTTACATTTTAACATGTTGCATTTTAACATGATAAAATGTTACATTTTAACATGTTTCATTTTAACATGATAAAATGTTAAATTTAAAAATGTTACATTTTTACATGTTTCATTTAAACATGATAAAATGTTACATTTTAACATTTTTCATTTTAACATCATAAAATGTTACATTTTAACATGTTTCATTTTAACATGATAAAATCTTACATTTTAACATGTTTCATTTTAACATGATAAAATGTTACATTTTAACATGTTGCATTTTAACATGATAAAATGTTACATTTTAACATGTTTCATTTTAACATGATAAAATGTTACATTTTAACGTTTCATTTTAACATGCTAAAATGTTACATTTTAACATGTTGCATTTTAACATGATAAAATGTTACATTTTAACATGTTTCATTTTAAAATGTTACATTTTAAAATGTTACATTTAAAAATGTTAAATTTTAAAATGTTACATTTTAACATGTTACATTTTAATACGTTACATTTTAACATGTTGCATTTTAACATGATAAAATGTTACATTTTAACATGTTGCATTTTAACATGATAAAATGTTACATTTTAACATGTTGCATTTTAACATGATAAAATGTTACATTTTAAAATGTTAAATTTTAAAATGTTACATTTTAAAATGTTACATTTGAACATGTTACATTTTAATATGTTACATTTTATCATGTTGCATTTTAACATGATAAAATGTTACATTTTAACATGTTGCATTTTAACATGATAAAATGTTACATTTTAACATGTTTCATTTTAACATGATAAAATGTTACATTTTAACATGTTGCATTTTAACATGATAAAATGTTACATTTTTACATGTTGCATTTTAACATGATATAAATGTTACATTTTAACATGTTGCATTTTAACATGATAAAATGTTACATTTTAAAATGTTACATTTGAACATGTTACATTTTAATATGTTACATTTTAACATTTTGCATTTTAACATGATAAAATGTTACATTTTAACATGTTGCATTTTAACATGATAAAATGTTACATTTTAACATGTTTCATTTTAACATGATAATATGTTACATTTTAACATGTTTCATTTTAAAATGTTACATTTTAACATGTTACATTTTAATATGTTACATTTTAACATGTTGCATTTTAACATGATAAAATGTTACATTTTAATATGTTGCATTTCAACATGATAAAATGTTATATTTTAACATGTTGCATTTTAACATGATAAAATGTTACATTTTAACATGTTTCATTTTAACATGATAAAATGTTACATTTTAACATGTTTCATTTAAAAATGTTACAATTTAAAATGTTACATTTTAACATGTTACATTTTAATATGTTACATTTTAACATGTTGCATTTTAACATGATAAAATGTTACATTTTAAAATGTTAAATTTTAAAATGTTACATTTTAAAATGTTACATTTGAACATGTTACATTTTAATATGTTACATTTTAACATGTTGCATTTTAACATGATAAAATGTTACATTTTAACATGTTGCATTTTAACATGATAAAATGTTACATTTTAACATGTTTCATTTTAACATGATAAAATGTTACATTTTAACATGGTGCATTTTAACATGATGAAATGTTACATTTTTACATGTTGCATTTTAACATGATATAAATGTTACATTTTAACATGTTGCATTTTAACATGATAAAATGTTACATTTTAAAATGTTACATTTGAACATGTTACATTTTAATATGTTACATTTTAACATTTTGCATTTTAACATGATAAAATGTTACATTTTAACATGTTGCATTTTAACATGATAAAATGTTACATTTTAACATGTTTCATTTTAACATGATAATATGTTACATTTTAACATGTTTCATTTTAAAATGTTACATTTTAACATGTTACATTTTAATATGTTACATTTTAACATGTTGCATTTTAACATGATAAAATGTTACATTTTAACATGTTGCATTTCAACATGATAAAATGTTACATTTTACCATGTTGCATTTTAACATGATAAAATGTTACATTTTAACATGTTTCATTTTAACATGATAAAATGTTACATTTTAACATGTTTCATTTAAAAATGTTACAATTTAAAATGTCACATTTTAACATGTTACATTTTAATATGTTACATTTTAACATGTTGCATTTTAACATGATAAAATGTTACATTTTAACATGTTGCATTTTAACATGATAAAATGTTACATTTTAACATATTGCGATTTAACATGATAAAATGTTACATTTTAAAATGTTACATTTGAACATGTTACATTTTAATATGTTACATTTTAACATGTTGCATTTTAACATGATAAAATGTTACATTTTAACATGTTGCATTTTAACATGATAAAATGTTACATTTTAACATGTTTCATTTTAACATGATAAAATGTGACATTTTAACATGTTTCATTTTAACATGATAAAATGTTACATTTTAATATGATAAAATGTTACATTTTAACATGTTTCATTTTAACATGTTACATTTTAATATGTTACATTTTAACATGTTGCATTTTAACATGATAAAATGTTACATTTTAACATGTTGCATTTTAACATGATAAAATGTTACATTTTAACATGTTTCATTTTAACATGATAAAATGTTACATTTTAACATGTTTCATTTAAAAATGTTACAATTTAAAATGTCACATTTTAACATGTTACATTTTAATATGTTACATTTTAACATGTTGCATTTTAACATGATAAAATGTTACATTTTATCATGTTGCATTTTAACATGATAAAATGTTACATTTTAACATATTGCGATTTAACATGATAAAATGTTACATTTTAAAATGTTACATTTGAACATGTTACATTTTAATATGTTACATTTTAACATGTTGCATTTTAACATGATAAAATGTTACATTTTAACATGTTGCATTTAAACATGATAAAATGTTACATTTTAACATTTTTCATTTTAACATGATAAAATGTTACATTTTAACATGTTGCATTTTAACATGATAAAATGTTACATTTTAACATGTTGCATTTTAAAATGATAAAATGTTACATTTTAACATGTTTCATTTTAACATGATATAATGTTACATTTTAACATGTTTCATTTTAACATGATAAAATGTTACATTTTAACATGTTTCATTTTAACATGATAAAATGTTACATTTTAACGTTTCATTTTAACATGATAAAATGTTACATTTTAACATGTTGCATTTTAACATGATAAAATGTTACATTTTAACATGTTTCATTTTAACATGATAAAATGTTACATTTTAACGTTTCATTTTAACATGATAAAATGTTACATTTTAACATGTTGCATTTTAACATGATAAAATGTTTTATTTTAACATGTTGCATTTTAACATGATAAAATGTTACATTTTAACATGTTTCATTTTAACATGATAAAATGTTACATTTAAAAATGTTACATTTTTACATGTTTCATTTAAACATGATAAAATGTTACATTTTAACATTTTTCATTTTAACATGATAAAATGTTACATTTTAAAATGTTACATTTGAACATGTTACATTTTAATATGTTACATTTTAACATGTTGCATTTTAACATGATAAAATGTTACATTTTAACATGTTGCATTTTAACATGATAAAATGTTACATTTTAACATGTTTCATTTTAACATGATAAAATGTGACATTTTAACATGTTTCATTTTAACATGATAAAATGTTACATTTTAACATGATAAAATGTTACATTTTAACATGTTTCATTTTAACATGTTACATTTTAACATGTTGCATTTTAACATGATAAAATGTTACATTTTAACATGTTGCATTTTAACATGATAAAATGTTACATTTTAACATGTTTCATTTTAACATGATAAAATGTTACATTTTAACATGTTGCATTTTAACATGATAAAATGTTACATTTTAACATGTTTCATTTTAACATGATAAAATGTTACATTTTAACGTTTCATTTTAACATGATCAAATGTTACATTTTAACATGTTGCATTTTAACATGATAAAATGTTTCATTTAAAAATGTTACATTTTTACATGTTTCATTTAAACATGATAAAATGTTACATTTTAACATTTTTCATTTTAACATGATAAAATGTTACATTTTAACATGTTTCATTTTAAAATGTTACATTTTAAAATGTAACATTTTAACTTGTTACATTTTAATATGTTACATTTTAACATGTTTCATTTTAACATGATAAAATGTTACATTTTAACGTTTCATTTTAACATGATAAAATGTTTCATTTTAACATGTTGCATTTTAACATGATAAAATGTTACATTTTAACATGTTTCATTTTAACATGATAAAATGTTACATTTAAAAATGTTACATTTTTACATGTTTCATTTAAACATGATAAAATGTTACATTTTAACATTTTTCATTTTAACATGATAAAATGTTACATTTTAACATGTTGCATTTTAACATGATAAAATGTTACATTTTAACATGTTGCATTTCAACATGATAAAATGTTACATTTTAACATGTTGCATTTTAACATGATAAAATGTTACATTTTAACATGTTGCATTTTAACATGATAAAATGTTACATTTTAACATGTTTCATTTTAACATGATAAAATGTTACATTTTAACATGTTGCATTTTAACATGATAAAATGTTACATTTTAACATGATAAAATGTTACATTTTAACATGTTTCATTTTAACATGATAAAATGTTACATTTTAACATGTTTCATTTTAACATGATAAAATGTTACATTTTAACATGTTTCATTTTAACATGATAAAATGTTACATTTTAACATGTTTCATTTTAACATGATAAAATGTTACATTTTAACATGTTTCATTTTAACATGATAAAATCTTACATTTTAACATGTTTCATTTTAACATGATAAAATGTTACTTTTTAACATGTTGCATTTTAACATGATAAAATGTTACATTTTAACATGTTGCATTTTAACATGATAAAATGTTACATTTTAACTTGTTTCATTTTAACATGATAAAATGTTACATTTTAACATGTTTCATTTAAAAATGTTACATTTTAAAATGTTACATTTAAAAATGTTAAATTTTAAAATGTTACATTTTAACATGTTACATTTTAATACGTTACATTTTAACATGTTGCATTTTAACATGATAAAATGTTACATTTTAACATGTTGCATTTTAACATGATAAAATGTTACATTTTAACATGTTGCATTTTAACATGATAAAATGTTACATTTTAACATGTTGCATTTTAACATGATAAAATGTTACATTTTAACATGTTTCATTTTAACATGATAAAATGTTAAATTTAAAAATGTTACATTTTTACATGTTTCATTTAAACATGATAAAATGTTACATTTTAACATTTTTCATTTTAACATCATAAAATGTTACATTTTAACATGTTTCATTTTAACATGATAAAATCTTACATTTTAACATGTTTCATTTTAACATGATAAAATGTTACATTTTAACATGTTGCATTTTAACATGATAAAATGTTACATTTTAACATGTTTCATTTTAACATGATAAAATGTTACATTTTAACGTTTCATTTTAACATGCTAAAATGTTACATTTTAACATGTTGCATTTTAACATGATAAAATGTTACATTTTAACATGTTTCATTTTAAAATGTTACATTTTAAAATGTAACATTTAAAAATGTTAAATTTTAAAATGTTACATTTTAACATGTTACATTTTAATACGTTACATTTTAACATGTTGCATTTTAACATGATAAAATGTTACATTTTAACATGTTGCATTTTAACATGATAAAATGTTACATTTTAACATGTTGCATTTTAACATGATAAAATGTTACATTTTAAAATGTTAAATTTTAAAATGTTACATTTTAAAATGTTACATTTGAACATGTTACATTTTAATATGTTACATTTTATCATGTTGCATTTTAACATGATAAAATGTTACATTTTAACATGTTGCATTTTAACATGATAAAATGTTACATTTTAACATGTTTCATTTTAACATGATAAAATGTTACATTTTAACATGTTGCATTTTAACATGATAAAATGTTACATTTTTACATGTTGCATTTTAACATGATATAAATGTTACATTTTAACATGTTGCATTTTAACATGATAAAATGTTACATTTTAAAATGTTACATTTGAACATGTTACATTTTAATATGTTACATTTTAACATTTTGCATTTTAACATGATAAAATGTTACATTTTAACATGTTGCATTTTAACATGATAAAATGTTACATTTTAACATGTTTCATTTTAACATGATAATATGTTACATTTTAACATGTTTCATTTTAAAATGTTACATTTTAACATGTTACATTTTAATATGTTACATTTTAACATGTTGCATTTTAACATGATAAAATGTTACATTTTAATATGTTGCATTTCAACATGATAAAATGTTATATTTTAACATGTTGCATTTTAACATGATAAAATGTTACATTTTAACATGTTTCATTTTAACATGATAAAATGTTACATTTTAACATGTTTCATTTAAAAATGTTACAATTTAAAATGTTACATTTTAACATGTTACATTTTAATATGTTACATTTTAACATGTTGCATTTTAACATGATAAAATGTTACATTTTAAAATGTTAAATTTTAAAATGTTACATTTTAAAATGTTACATTTGAACATGTTACATTTTAATATGTTACATTTTAACATGTTGCATTTTAACATGATAAAATGTTACATTTTAACATGTTGCATTTTAACATGATAAAATGTTACATTTTAACATGTTTCATTTTAACATGATAAAATGTTACATTTTAACATGGTGCATTTTAACATGATAAAATGTTACATTTTTACATGTTGCATTTTAACATGATATAAATGTTACATTTTAACATGTTGCATTTTAACATGATAAAATGTTACATTTTAAAATGTTACATTTGAACATGTTACATTTTAATATGTTACATTTTAACATTTTGCATTTTAACATGATAAAATGTTACATTTTAACATGTTGCATTTTAACATGATAAAATGTTACATTTTAACATGTTTCATTTTAACATGATAATATGTTACATTTTAACATGTTTCATTTTAAAATGTTACATTTTAACATGTTACATTTTAATATGTTACATTTTAACATGTTGCATTTTAACATGATAAAATGTTACATTTTAACATGTTGCATTTCAACATGATAAAATGTTACATTTTACCATGTTGCATTTTAACATGATAAAATGTTACATTTTAACATGTTTCATTTTAACATGATAAAATGTTACATTTTAACATGTTTCATTTAAAAATGTTACAATTTAAAATGTCACATTTTAACATGTTACATTTTAATATGTTACATTTTAACATGTTGCATTTTAACATGATAAAATGTTACATTTTAACATGTTGCATTTTAACATGATAAAATGTTACATTTTAACATATTGCGATTTAACATGATAAAATGTTACATTTTAAAATGTTACATTTGAACATGTTACATTTTAATATGTTACATTTTAACATGTTGCATTTTAACATGATAAAATGTTACATTTTAACATGTTGCATTTTAACATGATAAAATGTTACATTTTAACATGTTTCATTTTAACATGATAAAATGTGACATTTTAACATGTTTCATTTTAACATGATAAAATGTTACATTTTAATATGATAAAATGTTACATTTTAACATGTTTCATTTTAACATGTTACATTTTAACATGTTGCATTTTAACATGATAAAATGTTACATTTTAACATGTTGCATTTTAACATGATAAAATGTTACATTTTAACATGTTTCATTTTAACATGATAAAATGTTACATTTTAACATGTTGCATTTTAACATGATAAAATGTTACATTTTAACATGTTTCATTTTAACATGATAAAATGTTACATTTTAACGTTTCATTTTAACATGATCAAATGTTACATTTTAACATGTTGCATTTTAACATGATAAAATGTTTCATTTAAAAATGTTACATTTTTACATGTTTCATTTAAACATGATAAAATGTTACATTTTAACATGTTGCATTTCAACATGATAAAATGTTACATTTTAACATGTTGCATTTTAACATGATAAAATGTTACATTTTAACATGTTTCATTTTAACATGATAAAATGTTACATTTTAACATGTTTCATTTAAAAATGTTACAATTTAAAATGTCACATTTTAACATGTTACATTTTAATATGTTACATTTTAACATGTTGCATTTTAACATGATAAAATGTTACATTTTATCATGTTGCATTTTAACATGATAAAATGTTACATTTTAACATATTGCGATTTAACATGATAAAATGTTACATTTTAAAATGTTACATTTGAACATGTTACATTTTAATATGTTACATTTTAACATGTTGCATTTTAACATGAAAAAATGTTACATTTTAACATGTTGCATTTAAACATGATAAAATGTTACATTTTAACATTTTTCATTTTAACATGATAAAATGTTACATTTTAACATGTTGCATTTTAACATGATAAAATGTTACATTTTAACATGTTGCATTTTAAAATGATAAAATGTTACATTTTAACATGTTTCATTTTAACATGATATAATGTTACATTTTAACATGTTTCATTTTAACATGATAAAATGTTACATTTTAACATGTTTCATTTTAACATGATAAAATGTTACATTTTAACGTTTCATTTTAACATGATAAAATGTTACATTTTAACATGTTGCATTTTAACATGATAAAATGTTACATTTTAACATGTTTCATTTTAAAATGTTACATTTTAAAATGTAACATTTTAACATGTTACATTTTATTATGTTACATTTTAACATGTTTCATTTTAACATGATAAAATGTTACATTTTAACGTTTCATTTTAACATGATAAAATGTTACATTTTAACATGTTGCATTTTAACATGATAAAATGTTTCATTTTAACATGTTGCATTTTAACATGATAAAATGTTACATTTTAACATGTTTCATTTTAACATGATAAAATGTTACATTTAAAAATGTTACATTTTTACATGTTTCATTTAAACATGATAAAATGTTACATTTTAACATTTTTCATTTTAACATGATAAAATGTTACATTTTAAAATGTTACATTTGAACATGTTACATTTTAATATGTTACATTTTAACATGTTGCATTTTAACATGATAAAATGTTACATTTTAACATGTTGCATTTTAACATGATAAAATGTTACATTTTAACATGTTTCATTTTAACATGATAAAATGTGACATTTTAACATGTTTCATTTTAACATGATAAAATGTTACATTTTAACATGATAAAATGTTACATTTTAACATGTTTCATTTTAACATGTTACATTTTAACATGTTGCATTTTAACATGATAAAATGTTACATTTTAACATGTTGCATTTTAACATGATAAAATGTTACATTTTAACATGTTTCATTTTAACATGATAAAATGTTACATTTTAACATGTTGCATTTTAACATGATAAAATGTTACATTTTAACATGTTTCATTTTAACATGATAAAATGTTACATTTTAACGTTTCATTTTAACATGATCAAATGTTACATTTTAACATGTTGCATTTTAACATGATAAAATGTTTCATTTAAAAATGTTACATTTTTACATGTTTCATTTAAACATGATAAAATGTTACATTTTAACATTTTTCATTTTAACATGATAAAATGTTACATTTTAACATGTTTCATTTTAAAATGTTACATTTTAAAATGTAACATTTTAACTTGTTACATTTTAATATGTTACATTTTAACATGTTTCATTTTAACATGATAAAATGTTACATTTTAACGTTTCATTTTAACATGATAAAATGTTTCATTTTAACATGTTGCATTTTAACATGATAAAATGTTACATTTTAACATGTTTCATTTTAACATGATAAAATGTTACATTTAAAAATGTTACATTTTTACATGTTTCATTTAAACATGATAAAATGTTACATTTTAACATTTTTCATTTTAACATGATAAAATGTTACATTTTAACATGTTGCATTTTAACATGATAAAATGTTACATTTTAACATGTTGCATTTCAACATGATAAAATGTTACATTTTACCATGTTGCATTTTAACATGATAAAATGTTACATTTTAACATGTTTCATTTTAACACGATAAAATGTTACATTTTAACATGTTTCATTTAAAAATGTTACAATTTAAAATGTCACATTTTAACATGTTACATTTTAATATGTTACATTTTAACATGTTGCATTTTAACATGATAAAATGTTACATTTTAACATGTTGCATTTTAACATGATAAAATGTTACATTTTAACATATTGCGATTTAACATGATAAAATGTTACATTTTAAAATGTTACATTTGAACATGTTACATTTTAATATGTTACATTTTAACATGTTGCATTTTAACATGATAAAATGTTACATTTTAACATGTTGCATTTTAACATGATAAAATGTTACATTTTAACATGTTTCATTTTAACATGATAAAATGTGACATTTTAACATGTTTCATTTTAACATGATAAAATGTTACATTTTAACATGATAAAATGTTACATTTTAACATGTTTCATTTTAACATGTTACATTTTAACATGTTGCATTTTAACATGATAAAATGTTACATTTTAACATGTTGCATTTTAACATGATAAAATGTTACATTTTAACATGTTTCATTTTAACATGATAAAATGTTACATTTTAACATGTTGCATTTTAACATGATAAAATGTTACATTTTAACATGTTTCATTTTAACATGATAAAATGTTACATTTTAACGTTTCATTTTAACATGATCAAATGTTACATTTTAACATGTTGCATTTTAACATGATAAAATGTTTCATTTAAAAATGTTACATTTTTACATGTTTCATTTAAACATGATAAAATGTTACATTTTAACATGTTGCATTTCAACATGATAAAATGTTACATTTTAACATGTTGCATTTTAACATGATAAAATGTTACATTTTAACATGTTTCATTTTAACATGATAAAATGTTACATTTTAACATGTTTCATTTAAAAATGTTACAATTTAAAATGTCACATTTTAACATGTTACATTTTAATATGTTACATTTTAACATGTTGCATTTTAACATGATAAAATGTTACATTTTATCATGTTGCATTTTAACATGATAAAATGTTACATTTTAACATATTGCGATTTAACATGATAAAATGTTACATTTTAAAATGTTACATTTGAACATGTTACATTTTAATATGTTACATTTTAACATGTTGCATTTTAACATGATAAAATGTTACATTTTAACATGTTGCATTTAAACATGATAAAATGTTACATTTTAACATTTTTCATTTTAACATGATAAAATGTTACATTTTAACATGTTGCATTTTAACATGATAAAATGTTACATTTTAACATGTTGCATTTTAAAATGATAAAATGTTACATTTTAACATGTTTCATTTTAACATGATATAATGTTACATTTTAACATGTTTCATTTTAACATGATAAAATGTTACATTTTAACATGTTTCATTTTAACATGATAAAATGTTACATTTTAACGTTTCATTTTAACATGATAAAATGTTACATTTTAACATGTTGCATTTTAACATGATAAAATGTTACATTTTAACATGTTTCATTTTAAAATGTTACATTTTAAAATGAAACATTTTAACATGTTACATTTTATTATGTTACATTTTAACATGTTTCATTTTAACATGATAAAATGTTACATTTTAACGTTTCATTTTAACATGATAAAATGTTACATTTTAACATGTTGCATTTTAACATGATAAAATGTTTCATTTTAACATGTTGCATTTTAACATGATAAAATGTTACATTTTAACATGTTTCATTTTAACATGATAAAATGTTACATTTAAAAATGTTACATTTTTACATGTTTCATTTAAACATGATAAAATGTTACATTTTAACATTTTTCATTTTAACATGATAAAATGTTACATTTTAAAATGTTACATTTGAACATGTTACATTTTAATATGTTACATTTTAACATGTTGCATTTTAACATGATAAAATGTTACATTTTAACATGTTGCATTTTAACATGATAAAATGTTACATTTTAACATGTTTCATTTTAACATGATAAAATGTGACATTTTAACATGTTTCATTTTAACATGATAAAATGTTACATTTTAACATGATAAAATGTTACATTTTAACATGTTTCATTTTAACATGTTACATTTTAACATGTTGCATTTTAACATGATAAAATGTTACATTTTAACATGTTGCATTTTAACATGATAAAATGTTACATTTTAACATGTTTCATTTTAACATGATAAAATGTTACATTTTAACATGTTGCATTTTAACATGATAAAATGTTACATTTTAACATGTTTCATTTTAACATGATAAAATGTTACATTTTAACGTTTCATTTTAACATGATCAAATGTTACATTTTAACATGTTGCATTTTAACATGATAAAATGTTTCATTTAAAAATGTTACATTTTTACATGTTTCATTTAAACATGATAAAATGTTACATTTTAACATTTTTCATTTTAACATGATAAAATGTTACATTTTAACATGTTTCATTTTAAAATGTTACATTTTAAAATGTAACATTTTAACTTGTTACATTTTAATATGTTACATTTTAACATGTTTCATTTTAACATGATAAAATGTTACATTTTAACGTTTCATTTTAACATGATAAAATGTTTCATTTTAACATGTTGCATTTTAACATGATAAAATGTTACATTTTAACATGTTTCATTTTAACATGATAAAATGTTACATTTAAAAATGTTACATTTTTACATGTTTCATTTAAACATGATAAAATGTTACATTTTAACATTTTTCATTTTAACATGATAAAATGTTACATTTTAACATGTTGCATTTTAACATGATAAAATGTTACATTTTAACATGTTGCATTTTAAAATGATAAAATGTTACATTTTAACATGTTTCATTTTAACATGATATAATGTTACATTTTAACATGTTTCATTTTAACATGATAAAATGTTACATTTTAACATGTTTCATTTTAACATGATAAAATGTTACATTTTAACGTTTCATTTTAACATGATAAAATGTTACATTTTAACATGTTGCATTTTAACATGATAAAATGTTACATTTTAACATGTTTCATTTTAAAATGTTACATTTTAAAATGTTACATTTAAAAATGTTAAATTTTAAAATGTTACATTTTAACATGTTACATTTTAATAAGTTACATTTTAACATGTTGCATTTTAACATGATAAAATGTTACATTTTAACATGTTGCATTTTAACATGATAAAATGTTACATTTTAAAATGTTAAATTTTAAAATGTTACATTTTAAAATGTTACATTTGAACATGTTACATTTTAATATGTTACATTTTATCATGTTGCATTTTAACATGATAAAATGTTACATTTTAACATGTTGCATTTTAACATGATAAAATGTTACATTTTAACATGTTTCATTTTAACATGATAAAATGTTACATTTTAACATGTTGCATTTTAACATGATAAAATGTTACATTTTTACATGTTGCATTTTAACATGATATAAATGTTACATTTTAACATGTTGCATTTTAACATGATAAAATGTTACATTTTTAAATGTTACATTTGAACATGTTACATTTTAATATGTTACATTTTAACATTTTGCATTTTAACATGATAAAATGTTACATTTTAACATGTTGCATTTTAACATGATAAAATGTTACATTTTAACATGTTTCATTTTAACAAGATAATATGTTACATTTTAACATGTTTCATTTTAACATGATAAAATGTTACATTTTAACGTTTCATTTTAACATGATCAAATGTTACATTTTAACATGTTGCATTTTAACATGATAAAATGTTTCATTTAAAAATGTTACATTTTTACATGTTTCATTTAAACATGATAAAATGTTACATTTTAACATTTTTCATTTTAACATGATAAAATGTTACATTTTAACATGTTTCATTTTAAAATGTTACATTTTAAAATGTAACATTTTAACATGTTACATTTTATTATGTTACATTTTAACATGTTTCATTTTAACATGATAAAATGTTACATTTTAACGTTTCATTTTAACATGATAAAATGTTACATTTTAACATGTTGCATTTTAACATGATAAAATGTTTCATTTTAACATGTTGCATTTTAACATGATAAAATGTTACATTTTAACATGTTTCATTTTAACATGATAAAATGTTACATTTAAAAATGTTACATTTTTAAATGTTTCATTTAAACATGATAAAATGTTACATTTTAACATTTTTCATTTTAACATGATAAAATGTTACATTTTAACATGTTGCATTTTAACATGATAAAATATTACATTTTAACATGTTGCATTTTAACATGATAAAATGTTACATTTTAACATGTTTCATTTTAACATGATATAATGTTACATTTTAACATGTTTCATTTTAACATGATAAAATGTTACATTTTAACATGTTTCATTTTAACATGATAAAATGTTACATTTTAACGTTTCATTTTAACATGATAAAATGTTACATTTTAACATGTTGCATTTTAACATGATAAAATGTTACATTTTAACATGTTTCATTTTAAAATGTTACATTTTAAAATGTTACATTTAAAAATGTTAAATTTTAAAATGTTACATTTTAACATGTTACATTTTAATACGTTACATTTTAACATGTTGCATTTTAACATGATAAAATGTTACATTTTAACATGTTGCATTTTAACATGATAAAATGTAACATTTTAAAATGTTAAATTTTAAAATGTTACATTTTAAAATGTTACATTTGAACATGTTACATTTTAATATGTTACATTTTATCATGTTGCATTTTAACATGATAAAATGTTACATTTTAATATGTTGCATTTTAACATGATAAAATGTTACATTTTAACATGTTTCATTTTAACATGATAAATTGTTACATTTTAACATGTTGCATTTTAACATGATAAAATGTTACATTTTTACATGTTGCATTTTAACATGATATAAATGTTACATTTTAACATGTTGCATTTTAACATGATAAAATGTTACATTTTTAAATGTTACATTTGAACATGTTACATTTTAATATGTTACATTTTAACATTTTGCATTTTAACATGATAAAATGTTACATTTTAACATGTTGCATTTTAACATGATAAAATGTTACATTTTAACATGTTGCATTTTAACATGATAAAATGTTACATTTTAACATGTTTCATTTTAACATGATAATATGTTACATTTTAACATGTTTCATTTTAAAATGTTACATTTTAAAATGTAACATTTTAACTTGTTACATTTTAATATGTTACATTTTAACATGTTTCATTTTAACATGATAAAATGTTACATTTTAACGTTTCATTTTAACATGATAAAATGTTTCATTTTAACATGTTGCATTTTAACATGATAAAATGTTACATTTTAACATGTTTCATTTTAACATGATAAAATGTTACATTTAAAAATGTTACATTTTTACATGTTTCATTTAAACATGATAAAATGTTACATTTTAACATTTTTCATTTTAACATGATAAAATGTTACATTTTAACATGTTGCATTTTAACATGATAAAATGTTACATTTTAACATGTTGCATTTTAAAATGATAAAATGTTACATTTTAACATGTTTCATTTTAACATGATATAATGTTACATTTTAACATGTTTCATTTTAACATGATAAAATGTTACATTTTAACATGTTTCATTTTAACATGATAAAATGTTACATTTTAACGTTTCATTTTAACATGATAAAATGTTACATTTTAACATGTTGCATTTTAACATGATAAAATGTTACATTTTAACATGTTTCATTTTAAAATGTTACATTTTAAAATGTTACATTTAAAAATGTTAAATTTTAAAATGTTACATTTTAACATGTTACATTTTAATACGTTACATTTTAACATGTTGCATTTTAACATGATAAAATGTTACATTTTAACATGTTGCATTTTAACATGATAAAATGTTACATTTTAAAATGTTAAATTTTAAAATGTTACATTTTAAAATGTTACATTTGAACATGTTACATTTTAATATGTTACATTTTATCATGTTGCATTTTAACATGATAAAATGTTACATTTTAACATGTTGCATTTTAACATGATAAAATGTTACATTTTAACATGTTTCATTTTAACATGATAAAATGTTACATTTTAACATGTTGCATTTTAACATGATAAAATGTTACATTTTTACATGTTGCATTTTAACATGATATAAATGTTACATTTTAACATGTTGCATTTTAACATGATAAAATGTTTCATTTAAAAATGTTACATTTTTACATGTTTCATTTAAACATGATAAAATGTTACATTTTAACATTTTTCATTTTAACATGATAAAATGTTACATTTTAACATGTTTCATTTTAAAATGTTACATTTTAAAATGTAACATTTTAACTTGTTACATTTTAATATGTTACATTTTAACATGTTTCATTTTAACATGATAAAATGTTACATTTTAACGTTTCATTTTAACATGATAAAATGTTTCATTTTAACATGTTGCATTTTAACATGATAAAATGTTACATTTTAACATGTTTCATTTTAACATGATAAAATGTTACATTTAAAAATGTTACATTTTTACATGTTTCATTTAAACATGATAAAATGTTACATTTTAACATTTTTCATTTTAACATGATAAAATGTTACATTTTAACATGTTGCATTTTAACATGATAAAATGTTACATTTTAACATGTTGCATTTTAAAATGATAAAATGTTACATTTTAACATGTTTCATTTTAACATGATATAATGTTACATTTTAACATGTTTCATTTTAACATGATAAAATGTTACATTTTAACATGTTTCATTTTAACATGATAAAATGTTACATTTTAACGTTTCATTTTAACATGATAAAATGTTACATTTTAACATGTTGCATTTTAACATGATAAAATGTTACATTTTAACATGTTTCATTTTAAAATGTTACATTTTAAAATGTTACATTTAAAAATGTTAAATTTTAAAATGTTACATTTTAACATGTTACATTTTAATACGTTACATTTTAACATGTTGCATTTTAACATGATAAAATGTTACATTTTAACATGTTGCATTTTAACATGATAAAATGTTACATTTTAAAATGTTAAATTTTAAAATGTTTTATTTTAAAATGTTACATTTGAACATGTTACATTTTAATATGTTACATTTTATCATGTTGCATTTTAACATGATAAAATGTTACATTTTAACATGTTGCATTTAAACATGATAAAATGTTACATTTTAACATGTTTCATTTTAACATGATAAAATGTTACATTTTAACATGTTGCATTTTAACATGATAAAATGTTACATTTTTACATGTTGCATTTTAACATGATATAAATGTTACATTTTAACATGTTGCATTTTAACATGATAAAATGTTACATTTTTAAATGTTACATTTGAACATGTTACATTTTAATATGTTACATTTTAACATTTTGCATTTTAACATGATAAAATGTTACATTTTAACATGTTGCATTTTAACATGATAAAATGTTACATTTTAACATGTTTCATTTTAACAAGATAATATGTTACATTTTAACATGTTTCATTTTAACATGATAAAATGTTACATTTTAACGTTTCATTTTAACATGATCAAATGTTACATTTTAACATGTTGCATTTTAACATGATAAAATGTTTCATTTAAAAATGTTACATTTTTACATGTTTCATTTAAACATGATAAAATGTTACATTTTAACATTTTTCATTTTAACATGATAAAATGTTACATTTTAACATGTTTCATTTTAAAATGTTACATTTTAAAATGTAACATTTTAACATGTTACATTTTATTATGTTACATTTTAACATGTTTCATTTTAACATGATAAAATGTTACATTTTAACGTTTCATTTTAACATGATAAAATGTTACATTTTAACATGTTGCATTTTAACATGATAAAATGTTTCATTTTAACATGTTGCATTTTAACATGATAAAATGTTACATTTTAACATGTTTCATTTTAACATGATAAAATGTTACATTTAAAAATGTTACATTTTTACATGTTTCATTTAAACATGATAAAATGTTACATTTTAACATTTTTCATTTTAACATGATAAAATGTTACATTTTAACATGTTGCATTTTAACATGATAAAATATTACATTTTAACATGTTGCATTTTAACATGATAAAATGTTACATTTTAACATGTTTCATTTTAACATGATATAATGTTACATTTTAACATGTTTCATTTTAACATGATAAAATGTTACATTTTAACATGTTTCATTTTAACATGATAAAATGTTACATTTTAACGTTTCATTTTAACATGATAAAATGTTACATTTTAACATGTTGCATTTTAACATGATAAAATGTTACATTTTAACATGTTTCATTTTAAAATGTTACATTTTAAAATGTTACATTTAAAAATGTTAAATTTTAAAATGTTACATTTTAACATGTTACATTTTAATACGTTACATTTTAACATGTTGCATTTTAACATGATAAAATGTTACATTTTAACATGTTGCATTTTAACATGATAAAATGTAACATTTTAAAATGTTAAATTTTAAAATGTTACATTTTAAAATGTTACATTTGAACATGTTACATTTTAATATGTTACATTTTATCATGTTGCATTTTAACATGATAAAATGTTACATTTTAACATGTTGCATTTTAACATGATAAAATGTTACATTTTAACATGTTTCATTTTAACATGATAAAATGTTACATTTTAACATGTTGCATTTTAACATGATAAAATGTTACATTTTTACATGTTGCATTTTAACATGATATAAATGTTACATTTTAACATGTTGCATTTTAACATGATAAAATGTTACATTTTTAAATGTTACATTTGAACATGTTACATTTTAATATGTTACATTTTAACATTTTGCATTTTAACATGATAAAATGTTACATTTTAACATGTTGCATTTTAACATGATAAAATGTTACATTTTAACATGTTTCATTTTAACATGATAATATGTTACATTTTAACATGTTTCATTTTAAAATGTTACATTTTAAAATGTAACATTTTA
The DNA here is from genome assembly GCF_028750875.1 of Macrosteles quadrilineatus. Taxonomy (NCBI): domain Eukaryota; kingdom Metazoa; phylum Arthropoda; class Insecta; order Hemiptera; family Cicadellidae; genus Macrosteles; species Macrosteles quadrilineatus. The sequence continues at coordinate 621,664 of NW_026542645.1, forward strand.
ACTTGTTACATTTTAATATGTTACATTTTAACATGTTTCATTTTAACATGATAAAATGTTACATTTTAACGTTTCATTTTAACATGATAAAATGTTTCATTTTAACATGTTGCATTTTAACATGATAAAATGTTACATTTTAACATGTTTCATTTTAACATGATAAAATGTTACATTTAAAAATGTTACATTTTTACATGTTTCATTTAAACATGATAAAATGTTACATTTTAACATTTTTCATTTTAACATGATAAAATGTTACATTTTAACATGTTGCATTTTAACATGATAAAATGTTACATTTTAACATGTTGCATTTTAAAATGATAAAATGTTACATTTTAACATGTTTCATTTTAACATGATATAATGTTACATTTTAACATGTTTCATTTTAACATGATAAAATGTTACATTTTAACATGTTTCATTTTAACATGATAAAATGTTACATTTTAACGTTTCATTTTAACATGATAAAATGTTACATTTTAACATGTTGCATTTTAACATGATAAAATGTTACATTTTAACATGTTTCATTTTAAAATGTTACATTTTAAAATGTTACATTTAAAAATGTTAAATTTTAAAATGTTACATTTTAACATGTTACATTTTAATACGTTACATTTTAACATGTTGCATTTTAACATGATAAAATGTTACATTTTAACATGTTGCATTTTAACATGATAAAATGTTACATTTTAAAATGTTAAATTTTAAAATGTTACATTTTAAAATGTTACATTTGAACATGTTACATTTTAATATGTTACATTTTATCATGTTGCATTTTAACATGATAAAATGTTACATTTTAACATGTTGCATTTTAACATGATAAAATGTTACATTTTAACATGTTTCATTTTAACATGATAAAATGTTACATTTTAACATGTTGCATTTTAACATGATAAAATGTTACATTTTTACATGTTGCATTTTAACATGATATAAATGTTACATTTTAACATGTTGCATTTTAACATGATAAAATGTTTCATTTAAAAATGTTACATTTTTACATGTTTCATTTAAACATGATAAAATGTTACATTTTAACATTTTTCATTTTAACATGATAAAATGTTACATTTTAACATGTTTCATTTTAAAATGTTACATTTTAAAATGTAACATTTTAACTTGTTACATTTTAATATGTTACATTTTAACATGTTTCATTTTAACATGATAAAATGTTACATTTTAACGTTTCATTTTAACATGATAAAATGTTTCATTTTAACATGTTGCATTTTAACATGATAAAATGTTACATTTTAACATGTTTCATTTTAACATGATAAAATGTTACATTTAAAAATGTTACATTTTTACATGTTTCATTTAAACATGATAAAATGTTACATTTTAACATTTTTCATTTTAACATGATAAAATGTTACATTTTAACATGTTGCATTTTAACATGATAAAATGTTACATTTTAACATGTTGCATTTTAAAATGATAAAATGTTACATTTTAACATGTTTCATTTTAACATGATATAATGTTACATTTTAACATGTTTCATTTTAACATGATAAAATGTTACATTTTAACATGTTTCATTTTAACATGATAAAATGTTACATTTTAACGTTTCATTTTAACATGATAAAATGTTACATTTTAACATGTTGCATTTTAACATGATAAAATGTTACATTTTAACATGTTTCATTTTAAAATGTTACATTTTAAAATGTTACATTTAAAAATGTTAAATTTTAAAATGTTACATTTTAACATGTTACATTTTAATACGTTACATTTTAACATGTTGCATTTTAACATGATAAAATGTTACATTTTAACATGTTGCATTTTAACATGATAAAATGTTACATTTTAAAATGTTAAATTTTAAAATGTTACATTTTAAAATGTTACATTTGAACATGTTACATTTTAATATGTTACATTTTATCATGTTGCATTTTAACATGATAAAATGTTACATTTTAACATGTTGCATTTAAACATGATAAAATGTTACATTTTAACATGTTTCATTTTAACATGATAAAATGTTACATTTTAACATGTTGCATTTTAACATGATAAAATGTTACATTTTTACATGTTGCATTTTAACATGATATAAATGTTACATTTTAACATGTTGCATTTTAACATGATAAAATGTTACATTTTTAAATGTTACATTTGAACATGTTACATTTTAATATGTTACATTTTAACATTTTGCATTTTAACATGATAAAATGTTACATTTTAACATGTTGCATTTTAACATGATAAAATGTTACATTTTAACATGTTTCATTTTAACAAGATAATATGTTACATTTTAACATGTTTCATTTTAACATGATAAAATGTTACATTTTAACGTTTCATTTTAACATGATCAAATGTTACATTTTAACATGTTGCATTTTAACATGATAAAATGTTTCATTTAAAAATGTTACATTTTTACATGTTTCATTTAAACATGATAAAATGTTACATTTTAACATTTTTCATTTTAACATGATAAAATGTTACATTTTAACATGTTTCATTTTAAAATGTTACATTTTAAAATGTAACATTTTAACATGTTACATTTTATTATGTTACATTTTAACATGTTTCATTTTAACATGATAAAATGTTACATTTTAACGTTTCATTTTAACATGATAAAATGTTACATTTTAACATGTTGCATTTTAACATGATAAAATGTTTCATTTTAACATGTTGCATTTTAACATGATAAAATGTTACATTTTAACATGTTTCATTTTAACATGATAAAATGTTACATTTAAAAATGTTACATTTTTACATGTTTCATTTAAACATGATAAAATGTTACATTTTAACATTTTTCATTTTAACATGATAAAATGTTACATTTTAACATGTTGCATTTTAACATGATAAAATATTACATTTTAACATGTTGCATTTTAACATGATAAAATGTTACATTTTAACATGTTTCATTTTAACATGATATAATGTTACATTTTAACATGTTTCATTTTAACATGATAAAATGTTACATTTTAACATGTTTCATTTTAACATGATAAAATGTTACATTTTAACGTTTCATTTTAACATGATAAAATGTTACATTTTAACATGTTGCATTTTAACATGATAAAATGTTACATTTTAACATGTTTCATTTTAAAATGTTACATTTTAAAATGTTACATTTAAAAATGTTAAATTTTAAAATGTTACATTTTAACATGTTACATTTTAATACGTTACATTTTAACATGTTGCATTTTAACATGATAAAATGTTACATTTTAACATGTTGCATTTTAACATGATAAAATGTAACATTTTAAAATGTTAAATTTTAAAATGTTACATTTTAAAATGTTACATTTGAACATGTTACATTTTAATATGTTACATTTTATCATGTTGCATTTTAACATGATAAAATGTTACATTTTAACATGTTGCATTTTAACATGATAAAATGTTACATTTTAACATGTTTCATTTTAACATGATAAAATGTTACATTTTAACATGTTGCATTTTAACATGATAAAATGTTACATTTTTACATGTTGCATTTTAACATGATATAAATGTTACATTTTAACATGTTGCATTTTAACATGATAAAATGTTACATTTTTAAATGTTACATTTGAACATGTTACATTTTAATATGTTACATTTTAACATTTTGCATTTTAACATGATAAAATGTTACATTTTAACATGTTGCATTTTAACATGATAAAATGTTACATTTTAACATGTTTCATTTTAACATGATAATATGTTACATTTTAACACGTTTCATTTTAAAATGTTACATTTTAACATGTTACATTTTAATATGTTACATTTTAACATGTTGCATTTTAACATGATAAAATGTTACATTTTAACATGTTGCATTTCAACATGATAAAATGTTACATTTTAACATGTTGCATTTTAACATGATAAAATGTTACATTTTAACATGTTTCATTTTAACATGATAAAATGTTACATTTTAACATGTTTCATTTAAAAATGTTACAATTTAAAATGTTACATTTTAACATGTTACATTTTAATATGTTACATTTTAACATGTTGCATTTTAACATGATAAAATGTTACATTTTAACATGTTGCATTTTAACATGATAAAATGTTACATTTTAACATATTGCGATTTAACATGATAAAATGTTACATTTTAAAATGTTACATTTGAACATGTTACATTTTAATATGTTACATTTTAACATGTTGCATTTTAACATGATAAAATGTTACATTTTAACATGTTGCATTTTAACATGATAAAATGTTACATTTTAACATGTTTCATTTTAACATGATAAAATGTTACATTTTAACATGTTTCATTTTAACATGATAAAATGTTACATTTTAACGTTTCATTTTCACATGATAAAATGTTACATTTTAACATGTTACATTTTAACATGTTACATTTTAACATGTTGCATTTTAACATGATAAAATGTTACATTTTAACATGTTGCATTTTAACATGATAAAATGTTACATTTTAACATGTTGCATTTTAACATGATAAAATGTTACATTTTAACATGTTTCATTTTAACATGATAAAATGTTACATTTTAACATGTTGCATTTTAACATGATAAAATGTTACATTTTAACATGTTTCATTTTAACATGATAAAATGTTACATTTTAACATGTTTCATTTTAACATGATAAAATGTTACATTTTAACATGTTTCATTTTAACATGATAAAATGTTACATTTTAACATGTTTCATTTTAACATGATAAAATGTTACATTTTAACATGTTTCATTTTAACATGATAAAATGTTACATTTTAACATGTTTCATTTTAACATGATAAAATCTTACATTTTAACATGTTTCATTTTAACATGATAAAATGTTACTTTTTAACATGTTGCATTTTAACATGATAAAATGTTACATTTTAACATGTTGCATTTTAACATTATAAAATGTTACATTTTAACTTGTTTCATTTTAACATGATAAAATGTTACATTTTAACATGTTTCATTTAAAAATGTTACATTAAAAAATGTTACATTTTACCATGTTATATTTTAATATGTTACATTTTAACATGTTGCATTTTAACATGATAAAATGTTACATTTTAACATGTTGCATTTTAACATGATAAAATGTTACATTTTAACATGTCGCATTTTAACATGATAAAATGTTACATTTTAACATGTTTCATTTTAACATGATAAAATGTTAAATTTAAAAATGTTACATTTTTACATGTTTCATTTAAACATGATAAAATGTTACATTTTAACATTTTTCATTTTAACATCATAAAATGTTACATTTTAACATGTTTCATTTTAACATGATAAAATCTTACATTTTAACATGTTTCATTTTAACATGATAAAATGTTACATTTTAACATGTTGCATTTTAACATGATAAAATGTTACATTTTAACATGTTTCATTTTAACATGATAAAATGTTACATTTTAACGTTTCATTTTAACATGATAAAATGTTACATTTTAACATGTTTCATTTTAAAATGTTACATTTTAAAATGTTACATTTAAAAATGTTAAATTTTAAAATGTTACATTTTAACATGTTACATTTTAATACGTTACATTTTAACATGTTGCATTTTAACATGATAAAATGTTACATTTTAACATGTTGCATTTTAACATGATAAAATGTTACATTTTAACATGTTGCATTTTAACATGATAAAATGTTACATTTTAAAATGTTAAATTTTAAAATGTTACATTTTAAAATGTTACATTTGAACATGTTACATTTTAATATGTTACATTTTATCATGTTGCATTTTAACATGATAAAATGTTACATTTTAACATGTTGCATTTTAACATGATAAAATGTTACATTTTAACATGTTTCATTTTAACATGATAAAATGTTACATTTTAACATGTTGCATTTTAACATGATAAAATGTTACATTTTTACATGTTGCATTTTAACATGATATAAATGTTACATTTTAACACGTTGCATTTTAACATAATAAAATGTTACATTTTAAAATGTTACATTTGAACATGTTACATTTTAATATGTTACATTTTAACATTTTGCATTTTAACATGATAAAATGTTACATTTTAACATGTTGCATTTTAACATGATAAAATGTTACATTTTTACATGTTGCATTTTAACATGATATAAATGTTACATTTTAACACGTTGCATTTTAACATAATAAAATGTTACATTTTAAAATGTTACATTTGAACATGTTACATTTTAATATGTTACATTTTAACATTTTGCATTTTAACATGATAAAATGTTACATTTTAACATGTTGCATTTTAACATGATAAAATGTTACATTTTAACATGTTTCATTTCAACATGATAAAATGTTACATTTTAACATGTTTCATTTTAACATGATAAAATGTTACATTTTAACATGTTTCATTTTAACATGATAAAATGTTACATTTTAACATGTTTCATTTTAACATGATAAAATGTTACATTTTAACATGTTTCATTTTAACATGATAAAATCTTACATTTTAACATGTTTCATTTTAACATGATAAAATGTTACTTTTTAACATGTTGCATTTTAACATGATAAAATGTTACATTTTAACATGTTGCATTTTAACATGATAAAATGTTACATTTTAACTTGTTTCATTTTAACATGATAAAATGTTACATTTTAACATGTTTCATTTAAAAATGTTACATTAAAAAATGTTACATTTTACCATGTTATATTTTAATATGTTACATTTTAACATGTTGCATTTTAACATGATAAAATGTTACATTTTAACATGTTGCATTTTAACATGATAAAATGTTACATTTTAACATGTTGCATTTTAACATGATAAAATGTTACATTTTAACATGTCGCATTTTAACATGATAAAATGTTACATTTTAACATGTTTCATTTTAACATGATAAAATGTTAAATTTAAAAATGTTACATTTTTACATGTTTCATTTAAACATGATAAAATGTTACATTTTAACATTTTTCATTTTAACATCATAAAATGTTACATTTTAACATGTTTCATTTTAACATGATAAAATCTTACATTTTAACATGTTTCATTTTAACATGATAAAATGTTACATTTTAACATGTTGCATTTTAACATGATAAAATGTTACATTTTAACATGTTTCATTTTAACATGATAAAATGTTACATTTTAACGTTTCATTTTAACATGATAAAATGTTACATTTTAACATGTTTCATTTTAAAATGTTACATTTTAAAATGTTACATTTAAAAATGTTAAATTTTAAAATGTTACATTTTAACATGTTACATTTTAATACGTTACATTTTAACATGTTGCATTTTAACATGATAAAATGTTACATTTTAACATGTTGCATTTTAACATGATAAAATGTTACATTTTAACATGTTGCATTTTAACATGATAAAATGTTACATTTTAAAATGTTAAATTTTAAAATGTTACATTTTAAAATGTTACATTTGAACATGTTACATTTTAATATGTTACATTTTATCATGTTGCATTTTAACATGATAAAATGTTACATTTTAACATGTTGCATTTTAACATGATAAAATGTTACATTTTAACATGTTTCATTTTAACATGATAAAATGTTACATTTTAACATGTTGCATTTTAACATGATAAAATGTTACATTTTTACATGTTGCATTTTAACATGATATAAATGTTACATTTTAACACGTTGCATTTTAACATAATAAAATGTTACATTTTAAAATGTTACATTTGAACATGTTACATTTTAATATGTTACATTTTAACATTTTGCATTTTAACATGATAAAATGTTACATTTTAACATGTTGCATTTTAACATGATAAAATGTTACATTTTAACATGTTTCATTTTAACATGATAATATGTTACATTTTAACATGTTTCATTTTAAAATGTTACATTTTAAAATGTTACATTTTAATATGTTACATTTTAACATGTTGCATTTTAACATGATAAAATGTTACATTTTAATATGTTGCATTTCAACATGATAAAATGTTATATTTTAACATGTTGCATTTTAACATGATAAAATGTTACATTTTAAAATGTTACATTTGAACATGTTACATTTTAATATGTTACATTTTAACATGTTGCATTTTAACATGATAAAATGTTACATTTTAACATGTTGAATTTTAACATGATAAAATGTTACATTTTAACATGTTTCATTTAAAAATGTTACAATTTAAAATGTTACATTTTAACATGTTACATTTTAATATGTTACATTTTAACATGTTGCATTTTAACATGATAAAATGTTACATTTTAACATGTTGAATTTTAACATGATAAAATGTTACATTTTAACATATTGCGATTTAACATGATAAAATGTTACATTTTAAAATGTTACATTTGAACATGTTACATTTTAATATGTTACATTTTAACATGTTGCATTTTAACATGATAAAATGTTACATTTTAACATGTTGCATTTTAACATGATAAAATGTTACATTTTAACATGTTTCATTTTAACATGATAAAATGTTACATTTTAATATTTTTCTTTTTAACATGTTACATTTTAACATGTTGCATTTTAACATGATAAAATGTTACATTTTAACATGTTGCATTTTAACATGATAAAATGTTACATTTTAACATGTTTCATTTTAACATGATAAAATGTTACATTTTAACATGTTGCATTTTAACATGATAAAATGTTACATTTTAACATGTTTCATTTTAACATGATAAAATGTTACATTTTAACATGTTTCATTTTAACATGATAAAATGTTACATTTTAACATGATAAAATGTTAGCCTACATTTTAACATGTTTCATTTTAACATGATAAAATGTTACATTTTAAAATGTTTCATTTTAACATGATAAAATCTTACATTTTAACATGTTTCATTTTAACATGATAAAATGTTACTTTTTAACATGTTGCATTTTAACATGATAAAATGTTACATTTTAACATGTTGCATTTTAACATGATAAAATGTTACATTTTAACATGTTTCATTTAAAAATGTTACATTAAATAATGTTACATTTTACCATGTTATATTTTAATATGTTACATTTTAACATGTTGCATTTTAACATGATAAAATGTTACATTTTAACATGTTGCATTTTAACATGATAAAATGTTACATTTTAACATGTTGCATTTTAACATGATAAAATGTTACATTTTAACATGTTGCATTTTAACATGATAAAATGTTACATTTTAACATGTTTCATTTTAACATGATAAAATGTTAAATTTAAAAATGTTACATTTTTACATGTTTCATTTAAACATGATAAAATGTTACATTTTAACATTTTTCATTTTAACATCATAAAATGTTACATTTTAACATGTTTCATTTTAACATGATAAAATGTTACATTTTAACATGTTGCATTTTAACATGATAAAATGTTACATTTTAACATGTTTCATTTTAACATGATAAAATGTTACATTTTAACATGTTTCATTTTAAAATGTTACATTTTAAAATGTTACATTTTAACATGTTACATTTTAATATGTTACATTTTAACATGTTGCATTTTAACATGATAAAATGTTACATTTTAACATGTTGCATTTTAACATGATAAAATGTTACATTTTAACATGTTGCATTTTAACATGATAAAATGTTACATTTTAACATGTTGCATTTTAATATGATAAAATGTTACATTTTAACATGTTGCATTTTAACATGATAAAATGTTACATTTTAACACGTTTCATTTTAACATGATAAAATGTTACATTTTAACATGTTGCATTTTAACATGATAAAATGTTACATTTTAACATGTTTCATTTTAACATGATAAAATGTTACATTTTAATATGTTTCATTTTAACATGATAAAATGTTACATTTTAACATGATAAAATGTTACATTTTAACATGTTTCATTTTAACATGATAAAATGTTACATTTTAACATGTTTCATTTTAACATGATAAAATGTTACATTTTAACATGTTTCATTTTAACATGATAAAATGTTACTTTTTAACATGTTGCATTTTAACATGATAAAATGTTACATTTTAACATGTTGCATTTTAACATGATAAAATGTTACATTTTAACTTGTTTCATTTTAACATGATAAAATGTTACATTTTAACATGTTTCATTTAAAAATGTTACATTAAATAATGTTACATTTTACCATGTTATATTTTAATATGTTACATTTTAACATGTTGCATTTTAACATGATAAAATGTTACATTTTAACATGTTGCATTTTAACATGATAAAATGTTACATTTTAACATGTTGCATTTTAACATGATAAAATGTTACATTTTAACATGTTGCATTTTAACATGATAAAATGTTACATTTTAACATGTTTCATTTTAACATGATAAAATGTTAAATTTAAAAATAATACATTTTTACATGTTTCATTTAAACATGATAAAATGTTACATTTTAACATTTTTCATTTTAACATCATAAAATGTTACATTTTAACATGATAAAATCTTACATTTTAACATGTTTCATTTTAACATGATAAAATGTTACATTTTAACGTTGCATTTTAACATGATAAAATGTTACATTTTAACATGTTGCATTTTAACATGATAAAATGTTACATTTTAACATGTTTCATTTTAACATGATAAAATGTTACATTTTAACATGTTTCATTTTAAAATGTTACATTTTAAAATGTTACATTTTAACATGTTACATTTTAATATGTTACATTTTAACATGTTGCATTTTAATATGTTACATTTTAACATGTTGCATTTTAATATGTTACATTTTAACATGTTGCATTTTAACATGATAAAATGTTACATTTTAACATGTTGCATTTTAACATGATAAAATGTTACATTTTAACATGTTGCATTTTAACATGATAAAATGTTACATTTTAACATGTTGCATTTTAACATGATAAAATGTTACATTTTAACAGGTTTCATTTTAACATGATAAAATGTTACATTTTAACATGTTTCATTTTAAAATGTTACATTTTAAAATGTTACATTTTAACATGTTTCATTTTAACATGATAAAATGTTACATTTTAACATGTTTCATTTTACATGATAAAATGTTACATTTTAACATGTTTCATTTTAACATGATAAAATGTTACATTTTAACATGTTGCATTTTAACATGATAAAGTGTTACATTTTAACGTTTCATTTTAACATGGTAAAATGTTACATTTTAACATGTTGCATTTTAACATGATAAAATGTTACATTTTAACATGTTTCATTTTAACATTATAAAATGTTACATTTTAACGTTTCATTTTAACATGATAAAATGTTACATTTTAACATGTTTCATTTTTACATGATAAAATGTTACATATTAACATGTTGCATTTTAACATGATAAAATGTTACATTTTAACATGTTACATTTTAATATGTTACATTTTAACATGTTTCATTTTAACATAATAAAATGTTACATTTTAACATGTTTCATTTTAACATGATAAAATGTTACATTTTAACGTTTCATTTTAACATGATAAAATGTTACATTTTAACATGTTGCATTTTAACATGATAAAATGTTTCATTTTAACATGTTGCATTTTAACATGATAAAATGTTACATTTAAACATGATAAAATGTTACATTTAAAAATGTTACATTTTTACATGTTACATTTTAAAATGTAACATTTTAACATGTTACATTTTAATATGTTACATTTTAACATGTTTCATTTTAACGTAATAAAATGTTACATTTTAAGATGTTGCATTTTAACATGATAAAATGTTACATTTTAACATGTTGCATTTTAACATGATAAAATGTTACATTTTAACATGTTGCATTTTAACATGATAAAATGTTACATTTTAACATGTTGCATTTTAACATGATAAAATGTTACATTTTAAAATGTTACATTTTAAATTGTTACATTTTAAAATGTTACATTTTAACATGTTACATTTTAATACGTTACATTTTAACATGTTGCATTTTAACATGATAAAATGTTACATTTTAACATGTTGCATTTTAACATGATAAAATGTTACATTTTAACACGTTTCATTTTAACATGATAAAATGTTACATTTTAACATGTTTCATTTTAACATGATAAAATGTTACATTTTAACATGTTGCATTTTAACATGATAAAATGTTACATTTTTACATGTTGCATTTTAACATGATAAAAATGTTACATTTTAACATGTTGCATTTTAACATGATAAAATGTTACATTTTAAAATGCTACATTTGAACATGTTACATTTTAATATGTTACATTTTAAAATTTTGCATTTTAACATGATAAAATGTTACATTTTAACATGTTGCATTTTAACATGATAAAATGTTACATTTTAACATGTTACATTTTAATATGTTACATTTTAACATGTTGCATTTTAACATGATAAAATGTTACATTTTAACATGTTGCATTTTAACATGATAAAATGTTACATTTTAACATGTTGCATTTTAACATAATAAAATGTTACATTTTAACATGTTTCATTTTAACATGATAAAATGTTACATTTTAACATGTTTCATTTAAAAATGTTACAATTTAAAATGTTACATTTTAACATGTTACATTTTAATATGTTACATTTTAACATGCTGCATTTTAACATGATAAAATGTTACATTTAAAAATGTTACATTTTTACATGTTGCATTTTAACATGTTTCATTTTAACATGATATAATGTTACATTTTAACGTTTCATTTTAACATGATAAAATGTTACATTTTAACATGTTTCATTTAAACATGATAAAATGTTACATTTTAACATGTTTCATTTAAACATGATAAAATGTTACATTTTAACATGTTTCATTTTAACATGATAAAATGTTACATTTTAACATGTTTCATTTTAACATGATAAAATGTTACATTTTAACATGTTGCATTTTAACATGATAAAATGTTACATTTTAACATGTTTCATTTTAACATGATAAAATGATAAATTTAAAAATGTTACATTTTTACATGTTTCATTTAAACATGATAAAATGTTACATTTTAACATTTTTCATTTTAACATCATAAAATGTTACATTTTAACATGTTTCATTTTAACATGATAAAATCTTACATTTTAACATGTTTCATTTTAACATGATAAAATGTTACATTTTAACATGTTGCATTTTAACATGATAAAATGTTACATTTTAACATGTTTCATTTTAACATGATAAAATGTTACATTTTAACATGTTGCATTTTAACATGATAAAATGTTACATTTTAACATGTTGCATTTTAACATGATAAAATGTTACATTTTAACATGTTGCATTTTAACATGATAAAATGTTACATTTTAACATGTTTCATTTTAACATGATAAAATGTTACATTTTAACATGTTTCATTTTAAAATGTTACATTTTAAAATGTTACATTTTAACATGTTTCATTTTAACATGATAAAATGTTACATTTTAACATGTTTCATTTTACATGATAAAATGTTACATTTTAACATGTTTCATTTTAACATGATAAAATGTTACATTTTAACATGTTGCATTTTAACATGATAAAGTGTTACATTTTAACGTTTCATTTTAACATGGTAAAATGTTACATTTTAACATGTTGCATTTTAACATGATAAAATGTTACATTTTAACATGTTTCATTTTAACATTATAAAATGTTACATTTTAACGTTTCATTTTAACATGATAAAATGTTACATTTTAACATGTTTCATTTTTACATGATAAAATGTTACATATTAACATGTTGCATTTTAACATGATAAAATGTTACATTTTAACATGTTACATTTTAATATGTTACATTTTAACATGTTTCATTTTAACATAATAAAATGTTACATTTCAACATGTTTCATTTTAACATGATAAAATGTTACATTTTAACGTTTCATTTTAACATGATAAAATGTTACATTTTAACATGTTGCATTTTAACATGATAAAATGTTTCATTTTAACATGTTGCATTTTAACATGATAAAATGTTACATTTTAACATGATAAAATGTTACATTTAAAAATGTTACATTTTTACATGTTACATTTTAAAATGTAACATTTTAACATGTTACATTTTAATATGTTACATTTTAACATGTTTCATTTTAACGTAATAAAATGTTACATTTTAAGATGTTGCATTTTAACATGATAAAATGTTACATTTTAACATGTTGCATTTTAACATGATAAAATGTTACATTTTAACATGTTGCATTTTAACATGATAAAATGTTACATTTTAACATGTTGCATTTTAACATGATAAAATGTTACATTTTAAAATGTTACATTTTAAATTGTTACATTTTAAAATGTTACATTTTAACATGTTACATTTTAATACGTTACATTTTAACATGTTGCATTTTAACATGATAAAATGTTACATTTTAACATGTTGCATTTTAACATGATAAAATATTACATTTTAACACGTTTCATTTTAACATGATAAAATGTTACATTTTAACATGTTTCATTTTAACATGATAAAATGTTACATTTTAACATGTTGCATTTTAACATGATAAAATGTTACATTTTTACATGTTGCATTTTAACATGATAAAAATGTTACATTTTAACATGTTGCATTTTAACATGATAAAATGTTACATTTTAAAATGCTACATTTGAACATGTTACATTTTAATATGTTACATTTTAAAATTTTGCATTTTAACATGATAAAATGTTACATTTTAACATGTTGCATTTTAACATGATAAAATGTTACATTTTAACATGTTACATTTTAATATGTTACATTTTAACATGTTGCATTTTAACATGATAAAATGTTACATTTTAACATGTTGCATTTTAACATGATAAAATGTTACATTTTAACATGTTGCATTTTAACATAATAAAATGTTACATTTTAACATGTTTCATTTTAACATGATAAAATGTTACATTTTAACATGTTTCATTTAAAAATGTTACAATTTAAAATGTCACATTTTAACATGTTACATTTTAATATGTTACATTTTAACATGCTGCATTTTAACATGATAAAATGTTACATTTAAAAATGTTACATTTTTACATGTTGCATTTTAACATGTTTCATTTTAACATGATATAATGTTACATTTTAACGTTTCATTTTAACATGATAAAATGTTACATTTTAACATGTTTCATTTAAACATGATAAAATGTTACATTTTAACATGTTTCATTTAAACATGATAAAATGTTACATTTTAACATGTTTCATTTTAACATGATAAAATGTTACATTTTAACATGTTTCATTTTAACATGATAAAATGTTACATTTTAACATGTTGCATTTTAACATGATAAAATGTTACATTTTAACATGTTTCATTTTAACATGATAAAATGATAAATTTAAAAATGTTACATTTTTACATGTTTCATTTAAACATGATAAAATGTTACATTTTAACATTTTTCATTTTAACATCATAAAATGTTACATTTTAACATGTTTCATTTTAACATGATAAAATCTTACATTTTAACATGTTTCATTTTAACATGATAAAATGTTACATTTTAACATGTTGCATTTTAACATGATAAAATGTTACATTTTAACATGTTTCATTTTAACATGATAAAATGTTACATTTTAACATGTTGCATTTTAACATGATAAAATGTTACATTTTAACATGTTGCATTTTAACATGATAAAATGTTACATTTTAACATGTTGCATTTTAACATGATAAAATGTTACATTTTAACATGTTGCATTTTAACATGATAAAATGTTACATTATAACATGTTTCATTTTAACATGATAAAATGTTACATTTTAACATGTTGCATTTTAACATGATAAAATGTTACATTTTAACATGTTGCATTTTAACATGATAAAATGTTACATTTTAACATGTTTCATTTTAAATTGTTACATTTTAAAATGTAACATTTTAACATGTAACATTTTAATATGTTACATTTTAACATGTTTCATTTTAACATAATAAAATGTTACATTTTACAATTTGTTTCATTTTAACATGATAAAATGTTACATTTTAACGTTTCATTTTAACATGATAAAATGTTACATTTTAACATGTTGCATTTTAACATGATAAAATGTTACATTTTAACATGATAAAATGTTACATTTTAACGTTTCATTTTAACATGATAAAATGTTACATTTTAACATGTTTCATTTTAACATGATAAAATGTTACATATTAACATGTTGCATTTTAACATGATAAAATGTTACATTTTAACATGTTTCATTTTAAAATGTTACATTTTAAAATGTAACATTTTAACATGTTACATTTTAATATGTTACATTTTAACATGTTTCATTTTAACATAATAAAATGTTACATTTTAACATGTTTCATTTTAACATGATAAAATGTTACATTTTAACGTTTCATTTTAACATGATAACATGTTACATTTTAACATGTTGCATTTTAACATGATAAAATGTTTCATTTTAACATGTTGCATTTTAAGATGATAAAATGTTACATTTTAACATGTTTCATTTTAACATGATAAAATGTTACATTTAAAAATGTTACATTTTTACATGTTACATTTTAAAATGTAACATTTTAACGTGTTACTTTTAAAATGTAACATTTTAACATGTTACATTTTAATATGTTACATTTTAACATGTTTCATTTTAACATAATAAAATGTTACATTTTAAGATGTTGCATTTTAACATGATAAAATGTTAAATTTTAACATGTTGCATTTTAACATGATAAAATGTTACATTTTAACATGTTGCATTTTAACATGATAAAATGTTACATTTTAACATGTTGCATTTTAACATGATAAAATGTTACATTTTAACATGTTGCATTTTAACATGATAAAATGTTACATTTTAAAATGTTACATTTTAAATTGTTACATTTTAAAATGTTACATTTTAACATGTTACATTTTAATACGTTACATTTTAACATGTTGCATTTTAACATGATAAAATGTTACATTTTAACATGTTTTGCTTTTTAACATGATAAAATGCTACATTTTAACATGTTTCATTTTAACATGATAAAATGTTACATTTTAACATGTTTCATTTTAACATGATAAAATGTTACATTTTAACATGTTGCATTTTAACATGATAAAATGTTACATTTTTACATGTTGCATTTTAACATAATAAAAATGTTACATTTTAACATGTTGCATTTTAACATGATAAAATGTTACATTTTAAAATGTTACATTTGAACATGTTACATTTTAATATGTTACATTTTAACATTTTGCATTTTAACATGATAAAATGTTACATTTTAACATGTTACATTTTATTATGTTACATTTTAACATGTTGCATTTTAACATGATAAAATGTTACATTTTAACATGTTGCATTTTAACATGATAAAATGTTACATTTTAACATGTTGCATTTTAACATGATAAAATGTTACATTTTAACATGTTTCATTTTAACATGATAAAATGTTACATTTTAACATGTTTCATTTAAAAATGTTACAATTTAAAATGTTACATTTTAACATGTTACATTTTAATATGTTACATCTTAACATGCTGCATTTTAACATGATAAAATGTTACATTTTAACATGTTGCATTTTAACATGATAAATGTTACATTTTAACATGATATAATGTTACATTTTAACATGTTTCATTTTAACATGATAAAATGTTACATTTTAACATGTTTCATTTTAACATGATAAAATGTTACATTTTAACATGTTTCATTTTAACATGATAAAATGTTACATTTTAACATGTTTCATTTTAACATGATAAAATGTTGAATTTTAACATGTTTCATTTTAACATGATAAAATGTTACATTTTAACATGTTGCATTTTAACATGATAAAATGTTACATTTTAACATGTTTAATTTTAAAATGTTACATTTTAAAATGTAACATTTTAACATGTTACATTTTAATATGTTACATTTTAACATGTTTCATTTTAACATAATAAAATGTTACATTTTAACATGTTACATTTTAACATGATAAAATGTTATATTTTAACATGTTGCATTTTAACATGATAAAATGTTACATTTTAACATGTTGCATTTAACATGATAAAATGTTACATTTTAACATGTTGCATTTTAACATGATAAAATGTTACATTTTAACATGTTTTATTTTAACATGATAAAATGTTACATTTAAAAATGTTACATTTTTACATGTTGCATTTTAACATGATAAAATGTTACATTTTAACATGTTTCATTTTAACATGATATAATGTTACATTTTAACATGTTTCATTTTAACATGATAAAATGTTACATTTTAACATGTTTCATTTTAACATGATAAAATGTTACATTTTAACATGTTTCATTTTAACATGATAAAATGTTACATTTTAACATGTTTCATTTTAACATGATAAAATGTTACATTTTAACATGTTTCATTTTAACATGATAAAATGTTACATTTTAACATGTTTCATTTTAACATGATAAAATGTTACATTTTAACATGTTGCATTTTAACATGATAAAATGTTACATTTTAACATGTTTCATTTTAAATTGTTACATTTTAAAATGTAACATTTTAACATGTTACATTTTAATATGTTACATTTTAACGTGTCATTTTAACATAATAAAATGTTACATTTTAACATGTTTCATTTTAACATGATAAAATGTTACATTTTAACGTTTCATTTTAACATGATAAAATGTTATATTTTAACATGTTGCATTTTAACATGATAAAATGTTACATTTTAACATGTTTCATTTTAACATGATAAAATGTTACATTTTAACATGTTTCATTTTAACATGATAAAATGTTACATTTTAACATGATAAAATGTTACATTTTAACATGATAAAATGTTACATTTTAACATGCTTCATTTTAACATGATAAAATGTTACATATTAACATGTTGCATTTTAACATGATAAAATGTTACATTTTAACATGTTTCATTTTAACATGATAAAATGTTACATTTTAACATGTTTCATTTAAAAATGTTACAATTTAAAATGTTACATTTTAACATGTTACATTTTAATATGTTACATTTTAACATGCTGCATTTTAACATGATAAAATGTTACATTTTAACATGTTGCATTTTAACATGATAAATGTTACATTTTAACATGATATAATGTTACATTTTAACATGTTTCATTTTAACATGATAAAATGTTACATTTTAACATGTTTCATTTTAACATGATAAAATGTTACATTTTAACATGTTTCATTTTAACATGATAAAATGTTACATTTTAACGTTTCATTTTAACATGATAAAATGTTACATTTTAACATGTTGCATTTTAACATGATAAAATGTTACATTTTAACATGTTTCATTTTAACATGATAAAATGTTACATTTTAACATGTTTCATTTTAACATGATAAAATGTTACATTTTAACATGCTTCATTTTAACATGATAAAATGTTACATATTAACATGTTGCATTTTAACATGATAAAATGTTACATTTTAACATGTTTCATTTTAACATGATAAAATGTTACATTTTAACATGTTTCATTTAAAAATGTTACAATTTAAAATGTTACATTTTAACATGTTACATTTTAATATGTTACATTTTAACATGCTGCATTTTAACATGATAAAATGTTACATTTTAACATGTTGCATTTTAACATGATAAATGTTACATTTTAACATGATATAATGTTACATTTTAACATGTTTCATTTTAACATGATAAAATGTTACATTTTAACATGTTACATTTTAACATGATAAAATGTTATATTTTAACATGTTGCATTTTAACATGATAAAATGTTACATTTTAACATGTTGCATTTAACATGATAAAATGTTACATTTTAACATGTTGCATTTTAACATGATAAAATGTTACATTTTAACATGTTTTATTTTAACATGATAAAATGTTACATTTAAAAATGTTACATTTTTACATGTTGCATTTTAACATGATAAAATGTTACATTTTAACATGTTTCATTTTAACATGATATAATGTTACATTTTAACATGTTTCATTTTAACATGATAAAATGTTACATTTTAACATGTTTCATTTTAACATGATAAAATGTTACATTTTAACATGTTTCATTTTAACATGATAAAATGTTACATTTTAACATGTTTCATTTTAACATGATAAAATGTTACATTTTAACATGTTTCATTTTAACATGATAAAATGTTACATTTTAACATGTTTCATTTTAACATGATAAAATGTTACATTTTAACATGTTGCATTTTAACATGATAAAATGTTACATTTTAACATGTTTCATTTTAAATTGTTACATTTTAAAATGTAACATTTTAACATGTTACATTTTAATATGTTACATTTTAACGTGTCATTTTAACATAATAAAATGTTACATTTTAACATGTTTCATTTTAACATGATAAAATGTTACATTTTAACGTTTCATTTTAACATGATAAAATGTTATATTTTAACATGTTGCATTTTAACATGATAAAATGTTACATTTTAACATGTTTCATTTTAACATGATAAAATGTTACATTTTAACATGTTTCATTTTAACATGATAAAATGTTACATTTTAACATGATAAAATGTTACATTTTAACATGATAAAATGTTACATTTTAACATGCTTCATTTTAACATGATAAAATGTTACATATTAACATGTTGCATTTTAACATGATAAAATGTTACATTTTAACATGTTTCATTTTAACATGATAAAATGTTACATTTTAACATGTTTCATTTAAAAATGTTACAATTTAAAATGTTACATTTTAACATGTTACATTTTAATATGTTACATTTTAACATGCTGCATTTTAACATGATAAAATGTTACATTTTAACATGTTGCATTTTAACATGATAAATGTTACATTTTAACATGATATAATGTTACATTTTAACATGTTTCATTTTAACATGATAAAATGTTACATTTTAACATGTTTCATTTTAACATGATAAAATGTTACATTTTAACGTTTCATTTTTACATGATAAAATGTTACATTTTAACATGTTGCATTTTAACATGATAAAATGTTACATTTTAACATGTTTCATTTTAACATGATAAAATGTTACATTTTAACATGTTTCATTTTAACATGATAAAATGTTACATTTTAACATGCTTCATTTTAACATGATAAAATGTTACATATTAACATGTTGCATTTTAACATGATAAAATGTTACATTTTAACATGTTTCATTTTAACATGATAAAATGTTACATTTTAACATGTTTCATTTAAAAATGTTACAATTTAAAATGTTACATTTTAACATGTTACATTTTAATATGTTACATTTTAACATGCTGCATTTTAACATGATAAAATGTTACATTTTAACATGTTGCATTTTAACATGATAAATGTTACATTTTAACATGATATAATGTTACATTTTAACATGTTTCATTTTAACATGATAAAATGTTACATTTTAACATGTTTCATTTTAACATGATAAAATGTTACATTTTAACATGTTTCATTTTAACATGATAAAATGTTACTTTTTAACATGTTTCATTTTAACATGATAAAATGTTACATTTTAACATGTTTCATTTTAACATGATAAAATGTTACATTTTAACATGTTGCATTTTAACATGATAAAATGTTACATTTTAACATGTTTAATTTTAAAATGTTACATTTTAAAATGTAACATTTTAACATGTTACATTTTCATATGTTACATTTTAACATGTTTCATTTTAACATAATAAAATGTTACATTTTAACATGTTACATTTTAACATGATAAAATGTTATATTTTAACATGTTGCATTTTAACATGATAAAATGTTACATTTTAACATGTTGCATTTAACATGATAAAATGTTACATTTTAACATGTTGCATTTTAACATGATAAAATGTTACATTTTAACATGTTTTATTTTAACATGATAAAATGTTACATTTAAAAATGTTACATTTTTACATGTTGCATTTTAACATGATAAAATGTTACATTTTAACATGTTTCATTTTAACATGATATAATGTTACATTTTAACATGTTTCATTTTAACATGATAAAATGTTACATTTTAACATGTTTCATTTTAACATGATAAAATGTTACATTTTAACATATTTCATTTTAACATGATAAAATGTTACATTTTAACATGTTTCATTTTAACATGATAAAATGTTACATTTTAACATGTTTCATTTTAACATGATAAAATGTTACATTTTAACATGTTGCATTTTAACATGATAAAATGTTACATTTTAACATGTTTCATTTTAAATTGTTACATTTTAAAATGTAACATTTTAAATTGTTACATTTTAAAATGTAACATTTTAACATGTTACATTTTAATATGTTACATTTTAACGTGTCATTTTAACATAATAAAATGTTACATTTTAACAAGTTTCATTTTAACATGATAAAATGTTACATTTTAACGTTTCATTTTAACATGATAAAATGTTACATTTTAACATGTTGCATTTTAACATGATAAAATGTTACATTTTAACATGTTTCATTTTAACATGATAAAATGTTACATTTTAACATGTTTCATTTTAACATGATAAAATGTTACATTTTAACATGATAAAATGTTACATTTTAACATGCTTCATTTTAACATGATAAAATGTTACATATTAACATGTTGCATTTTAACATGATAAAATGTTACATTTTAACATGTTTCATTTTAAAATGTTACATTTAAAAATGTAACATTTTAACTTGTTACATTTTAATATGTTACATTTTATCATGTTGCATTTTAACATGATAAAATGTTACATTTTAACATGTTTCATTTTAACATGATAAAATGTTACATTTTAACATGTTTCATTTTAACATGATAAAATGTTACATTTTAACATGCTTCATTTTAACATGATAAAATGTTACATATTAACATGTTGCATTTTAACATGATAAAATGTTACATTTTAACATGTTTCATTTTAACATGATAAAATGTTACATTTTAACATGTTTCATTTAAAAATGTTACAATTTAAAATGTTACATTTTAACATGTTACATTTTAATATGTTACATTTTAACATGCTGCATTTTAACATGATAAAATGTTACATTTTAACATGTTGCATTTTAACATGATAAATGTTACATTTTAACATGATATAATGTTACATTTTAACATGTTTCATTTTAACATGATAAAATGTTACATTTTAACATGTTTCATTTTAACATGATAAAATGTTACATTTTAACATGTTTCATTTTAACATGATAAAATGTTACTTTTTAACATGTTTCATTTTAACATGATAAAATGTTACATTTTAACATGTTTCATTTTAACATGATAAAATGTTACATTTTAACATGTTGCATTTTAACATGATAAAATGTTACATTTTAACATGTTTAATTTTAAAATGTTACATTTTAAAATGTAACATTTTAACATGTTACATTTTCATATGTTACATTTTAACATGTTTCATTTTAACATAATAAAATGTTACATTTTAACATGTTACATTTTAACATGATAAAATGTTATATTTTAACATGTTGCATTTTAACATGATAAAATGTTACATTTTAACATGTTGCATTTAACATGATAAAATGTTACATTTTAACATGTTGCATTTTAACATGATAAAATGTTACATTTTAACATGTTTTATTTTAACATGATAAAATGTTACATTTAAAAATGTTACATTTTTACATGTTGCATTTTAACATGATAAAATGTTACATTTTAACATGTTTCATTTTAACATGATATAATGTTACATTTTAACATGTTTCATTTTAACATGATAAAATGTTACATTTTAACATGTTTCATTTTAACATGATAAAATGTTAACTTTTAACATATTTCATTTTAACATGATAAAATGTTACATTTTAACATGTTTCATTTTAACATGATAAAATGTTACATTTTAACATGTTTCATTTTAACATGATAAAATGTTACATTTTAACATGTTGCATTTTAACATGATAAAATGTTACATTTTAACATGTTTCATTTTAAATTGTTACATTTTAAAATGTAACATTTTAAATTGTTACATTTTAAAATGTAACATTTTAACATGTTACATTTTAATATGTTACATTTTAACGTGTCATTTTAACATAATAAAATGTTACATTTTAACAAGTTTCATTTTAACATGATAAAATGTTACATTTTAACGTTTCATTTTAACATGATAAAATGTTACATTTTAACATGTTGCATTTTAACATGATAAAATGTTACATTTTAACATGTTTCATTTTAACATGATAAAATGTTACATTTTAACATGTTTCATTTTAACATGATAAAATGTTACATTTTAACATGATAAAATGTTACATTTTAACATGCTTCATTTTAACATGATAAAATGTTACATATTAACATGTTGCATTTTAACATGATAAAATGTTACATTTTAACATGTTTCATTTTAAAATGTTACATTTAAAAATGTAACATTTTAACTTGTTACATTTTAATATGTTACATTTTATCATGTTGCATTTTAACATGATAAAATGTTACATTTTAACATGTTGCATTTTAACATGATAAAATGTTACATTTTAACATGTTTCATTTTAACATGATAAAATGTTACATTTTAACATGTTTCATTTTAACATGATAAAATGTTACATTTTAAAATGTTTCATTTTAACATGATAAAATGTTACATTTTAACATGTTTCATTTTAACATTATAAAATGTTACATTTTAACGTTTCATTTTAACATGATAAAATGTTACATTTTAACATGTTGCATTTTAACATGGTAAAATGTTTCATTTTAACATGTTGCATTTTAACATGATAAAATGTTACATTTTAACATGTTTCATTTTAACATGATAAAATGTTACATTTAAAAATGTTACATTTTTACATGTTTCATTTAAACATGATAAAATGTTACATTTTAACATTTTTCATTTTAACATGATAAAATGTTACATTTTAACATGTTGCATTTTAACATGATAAAATGTTACATTTTAACATGTTGCATTTTAACATGATAAAATGTTACATTTTAACATGTTTCATTTTAACATGATATAATGTTACATTTTAACATGTTTCATTTTAACATGATAAAATGTTACATTTTAACATGTTTCATTTTAACATGATAAAATGTTACATTTTAACGTTTCATTTTAACATGATAAAATGTTACATTTTAACATTTTGCATTTTAACATGATAAAATGTTACATTTTAACATTTTGCATTTTAACATGATAAAATGTTACATTTTAACATTTTGCATTTTAACATGATAAAATGTTACATTTTAACATGTTTCATTTTAAAATGTTACATTTTAAAATGTTACATTTAAAAATGTTAAATTTTAAAATGTTACATTTTAACATGTTACATTTTAATACGTTACATTTTAACATGTTGCATGCATTTTAACATGATAAAATGTTACATTTTAAAATGTTAAATTTTAAAATGTTACATTTTAAAATGTTAAATTTTAAAATGTTACATTTTAAAATGTTACATTTGAACATGTTACAATTTAATATGTTACATTTTATCATGTTGCATTTTAACATGATAAAATGTTACATTTTAACATGTTGCATTTTAACATGATAAAATGTTACATTTTAACATGTTTCATTTTAACATGATAAAATGTTACATTTTAACATGTTTCATTTTAACATGATAAAATGTTACATTTTAAAATGTTTCATTTTAACATGATAAAATGTTACATTTTAACATGTTTCATTTTAACATGATAAAATGTTACATTTTAACATGTTGCATTTTAACATGATAAAATGTTACATTTTTACATGTTGCATTTTAACACGATAAAAATGTTACATTTTAACATGTTGCATTTTAACATGATAAAATGTTACATTTTAAAATGTTACATTTGAACAGGTTACATTTTAATATGTTACATTTTAACATTTTGCATTTTAACATGATAAAATGTTACATTATAACATGTTGCATTTTAACATGATAAAATGTTACATTTTAACATGTTTCATTTTAACATGATAATATGTTACATTTTAACATGTTTCATTTTAAAATGTTACATTTTAACATGTTACATTTTAATATGTTACATTTTAACATGTTGCATTTTAACATGATAAAATGTTACATTTTAACATGTTGCATTTCAACATGATAAAATGTTACATTTTAACATGTTGCATTTCAACATGATAAAATGTTACATTTAAACATGTTTCATTTTAACATGATAAAATGTTACATTTTAACATGTTTCATTTAAAAATGTTACAATTTAAAATGTTACATTTTAACATGTTACATTTTAATATGTTACATTTTAACATGTTGCATTTAACCATGATAAAATGTTACATTTTAACATGTTGCATTTTAACATGATAAAATGTTACATTTTAACATATTGCGATTTAACATTATAAAATGTTACATTTTAAAATGTTACATTTGAACATGTTACATTTTAATATGTTACATTTTAACATGTTGCATTTTAATATGTTACATTTTAACATGTTGCATTTTAACATGATAAAATGTTACATTTTAACATGTTGCATTTTAACATGATAAAATGTTACATTTTAACATGTTTCATTTTAACATGATAAAATGTTACATTTTAACATGTTTCATTTTAACACGATAAAATGTTACATTTTAACGTTTCATTTTAACATGATAAAATGTTACATTTTAACATGTTTCATTTTAACATGTTACATTTTAACATGTTTCATTTTAACATGATAAAATGTTACATCTTAACATGTTGCATTTTAACATGATAAAATGTTATATTTTAACATGTTTCATTTTAACATGATAAAATGTTACATTTTAACATGTTTCATTTTAACATGATAAAATGTTACATTTTAACATGTTTCATTTTAACATGATAAAATGTTACTTTTTAACATGTTGCATTTTAACATGATAAAATGTTACATTTTAACATGTTGCATTTTAACATGATAAAATGTTACATTTTAACTTGTTTCATTATAACATGATAACATGTTACATTTTAACATGTTTCATTTAAAAATGTTACATTAAAAAATGTTACATTTTAACATGTTACATTTTAATATGTTACATTTTAACATGTTGCATTTTAACATGATAAAATGTTACATTTTAACATGTTGCATTTTAACATGATAAAATGTTACATTTTAACATATTGCGATTTAACATGATAAAATGTTACATTTTAAAATGTTACATTTGAACATGTTACATTTTAATATGTTACATTTTAACATGTTGCATTTTAACATGATAAAATGTTACATTTTAACATGTTGCATTTTAATATGATAAAATGTTACATTTTAACATGTTTCATTTACATGATAAAATGTTACATTTTAACGTTTCATTTTAACATGATAAAATGTTACATTTTAACATGTTTCATTTTAACATGTTACATTTTAACATGTTGCATTTTAACATGATAAAATGTTACATTTTAACATGTTGCATTTTAACATGATGAAATGTTACATTTTAACATGTTTCATTTTAACATGATAAAATGTTACATTTTAACATGTTGCATTTTAACATGATAAAATGTTACATTTTAACATGTTGCATTTTAACATGATAAAATGTTACATTTTAACATGTTTCATTTTAACATGATATAATGTTACATTTTAACATGTTTCATTTTAACATGATAAAATGTTACATTTTAACATGTTTCATTTTAACATGATAAAATGTTACATTTTAACGTTTCATTTTAACATGATAAAATGTTACATTTTAACATTTTGCATTTTAACATGATAAAATGTTACATTTTAACATGTTTCATTTTAAAATGTTACATTTTAAAATGTTACATTTAAAAATGTTAAATTTTAAAATGTTACATTTTAACATGTTACATTTTAATACGTTACATTTTAACATGTTGCATGCATTTTAACATGATAAAATGTTACATTTTAAAATGTTACATTTGAACAGGTTACATTTTAATATGTTACATTTTAACATTTTGCATTTTAACATGATAAAATGTTACATTATAACATGTTGCATTTTAACATGATAAAATGTTACATTTTAACATGTTTCATTTTAACATGATAATATGTTACATTTTAACATGTTTCATTTTAAAATGTTACATTTTAACATGTTACATTTTAATATGTTACATTTTAACATGTTGCATTTTAACATGATAAAATGTTACATTTTAACATGTTGCATTTCAACATGATAAAATGTTACATTTTAACATGTTGCATTTTAACATGATAAAATGTTACATTTAAACATGTTTCATTTTAACATGATAAAATGTTACATTTTAACATGTTTCATTTAAAAATGTTACAATTTAAAATGTTACATTTTAACATGTTACATTTTAATATGTTACATTTTAACATGTTGCATTTAACCATGATAAAATGTTACATTTTAACATGTTGCATTTTAACATGATAAAATGTTACATTTTAACATATTGCGATTTAACATGATAAAATGTTACATTTTAAAATGTTACATTTGAACATGTTACATTTTAATATGTTACATTTTAACATGTTGCATTTTAACATGATAAAATGTTACATTTTAACATGTTGCATTTTAACATGATAAAATGTTACATTTTAACATGTTTCATTTTAACATGATAAAATGTTACATTTTAACATGTTTCATTTTAACATGATAAAATGTTACATTTTAACGTTTCATTTTAACATGATAAAATGTTACATTTTAACATGTTTCATTTTAACATGTTACATTTTAACATGTTGCATTTTAACATGATAAAATGTTACATTTTAACATGTTGCATTTTAACATGATGAAATGTTACATTTTAACATGATAAAATGTTACATTTTAACATGTTGCATTTTAACATGATAAAATGTTATATTTTAACATGTTTCATTTTAACATGATAAAATGTTACATTTTAACATGTTTCATTTTAACATGATAAAATGTTACATTTTAACATGTTTCATTTTAACATGATAAAATGTTACATTTTAACATGTTTCATTTTAACATGATAAAATGTTACATTTTAACATGTTTCATTTTAACATGATAAAATGTTACATTTTAACATGTTTCATTTTAACATGATAAAATGTTACTTTTTAACATGTTGCATTTTAACATGATAAAATGTTACATTTTAACATGTTGCATTTTAACATGATAAAATGTTACATTTTAACTTGTTTCATTTTAACATGATAACATGTTACATTTTATCATGTTTCATTTAAAAATGTTACATTAAAAAATGTTACATTTTAACATGTTATATTTTAATATGTTACATTTTAACATGTTGCATTTTAACATGATAAAATGTTACATTTTAACATGTTGCATTTTAACATGATAAAATGTTACATTTTAACATATTGCGATTTAACATGATAAAATGTTACATTTTAAAATGTTACATTTGAACATGTTACATTTTAATATGTTACATTTTAACATGTTGCATTTTAACATGATAAAATGTTACATTTTAACATGTTGCATTTTAACATGATAAAATGTTACATTTTAACATGTTTCATTTTAACATGATAAAATGTTACATTTTAACGTTTCATTTTAACATGATAAAATGTTACATTTTAACATGTTTCATTTTAACATGTTACAATTTAACATGTTGCATTTTAACATGATAAAATGTTACATTTTAACATGTTGCATTTTAACATGATGAAATGTTACATTTTAACATGTTTCATTTTAACATGATAAAATGTTACATTTTAACATGTTGCATTTTAACATGATAAAATGTTACATTTTAACATGTTTCATTTTAACATGATAAAATGTTACATTTTAACATGTTTCATTTTAACATGATAAAATGTTACATTTTAACATGTTGCATTTTACCATGATAAAATGTTACATTTTAACATGTTTCATTTTAACATGATAAAATGTTAAATTAAAAAATGTTACATTTTTACATGTTTCATTTAAACATGATAAAATGTTACATTTTAACATTTTTCATTTTAACATCATAAAATGTTACATTTTAACATGTTTCATTTTAACATGATAAAATCTTACATTTTAACATGTTTCATTTTAACATGATAAAATGTTACATTTTAACATGTTGCATTTTAACATGATAAAATGTTACATTTTAACATGTTGCATTTTAACATGATAAAATGTTACATTTTAACATGTTTCATTTTAACATGATAAAATGTTACATTTTAACATGTTTCATTTTAAAATGTTACATTTTAAAATGTTACATTTTAACATGTTACATTTTAATATGTTACATTTTAACATGTTACATTTTAATATGTTACATTTTAACATGTTACATTTTAATATGTTACATTTTAACATGTTGCATTTTAACATGATAAAATGTTACATTTTAACATGTTGCATTTTAACACGTTCGCTGCGGGCCATCAAACAGCAGGCGTAGCCCCAGTGCGGCGCAGCCCGCAGCGTCGAACAAACTCGATTGCCGGGTTATTGGCTCTCATATTTCGGTATGACAAATAGCAAATAACATGCGGTGATGTCCTGCTTTAGAACAAGAGTCGACGTGGTTCGCTTAACACTCACAGATAGCAGCACTGCTTGGAACGTAGCCAGTCCCAAAGTATTGCCAATTTGAGGGAGAAAGACGGGACAACAAGTTGATTTTTAAGTTTGCCAGACGGGGATTTTATGGGAAAATTTTACTACCAACCTACAACACAAGAAAAAGCAAGTCACCCACTACACGCTAACGTGGTATAGGTCCGCCTCCGACCGACGCTAGAGCACAAACTATGATATACGAAAGTCATTGCCGAGCGTATCCCATCGGTTACAGCAGCACCTGAACAGCGCTCGGCCCGTATCCGATCGGATACGCCCGCAGTGAACGTGTTAACATGATAAAATGTTACATTATAACATGTTTCATTTTAACATGATAAAATGTTACATTTTAACATGTTTCATTTTAAAATGTTACATTTTAAAATGTTACATTTTAACATGTTGCATTTTAACATTATAAAATGTTACATTTTAACATGTTGCATTTTAACAAGATAAAATGTTACATTTTAACATGTTGCATTTTAACATGATAAAATGTTACATTTTAACATGTTTCATTTTAACATGATAAAATGTTACATTTTAACATGTTTCATTTTAACATGATAAAATGTTACATTTTAACATGTTTCATTTTAACATGATAAAATGTTACATTTTAACATGTTTCATTTAAAAATGTTACATTTAAAAATGTTACATTTTAACATGTTACATTTTAATATGTTACATTTTAACATGTTGCATTTTAACATAGTAAAATGTTACATTTTAACATGTTGCATTTTAACATGATAAAATGTTACATTTTAACATATTGCGATTTAACATGATAAAATGTTACATTTTAAAATGTTACATTTGAACATGTTACATTTTAATATGTTACATTTTAACATGATAAAATGTTACATTTTAACATGTTTCATTTAAAAATGTTACATTAAAAAATGTTACATTTTAACATGTTACATTTTAATATGTTACATTTTAACATGTCTCATTTTAACATGTCTTATTTTAACATGGTAAAATGTTACATTTTAACTTGTTTCATTTTAACATGATAACATGTTACATTTTAACATGTTTCATTTAAAAATGTTACATTAAAAAATGTTTCATTTTAACATGTTATATTTTAATATGTTACATTTTAACATGT
Organism: Macrosteles quadrilineatus; assembly: GCF_028750875.1. NCBI lineage: Eukaryota > Metazoa > Arthropoda > Insecta > Hemiptera > Cicadellidae > Macrosteles > Macrosteles quadrilineatus. Next base: position 653,658 of record NW_026542645.1, read on the forward strand.
TGCATTTTAACATGATAAAATGTTACATTTTAACATGTTGCATTTTAACATGATAAAATGTTACATTTTAACATATTGCGATTTAACATGATAAAATGTTACATTTTAAAATGTTACATTTGAACATGTTACATTTTAATATGTTACATTTTAACATGTTGCATTTTAACATGATAAAATGTTACATTTTAACATGTTGCATTTTAACATGATAAAATGTTACATTTTAACATGTTTCATTTTAACATGATAAAATGTTACATTTTAACATGTTTCATTTTAACATGATAAAATGTTACATTTTAACGTTTCATTTTAACATGATAAAATGTTACATTTTAACATGTTTCATTTTAACATGTTACATTTTAACATGTTGCATTTTAACATGATAAAATGTTACATTTTAACATGTTGCATTTTAACATGATGAAATGTTACATTTTAACATGTTTCATTTTAACATGATAAAATGTTACATTTTAACATGTTGCATTTTAACTTGATAAAATGTTACATTTTAACATGTTTCATTTTAACATGATAAAATGTTACATTTTAACATGTTTCATTTTAACATGATAAAATGTTACATTTTAACATGTTTCATTTTAACATGATAAAATGTTACATTTTAACATGTTTCATTTTAACATGATAAAATGTTACATTTTAACATGTTTCATTTTAACATGATAAAATGTTACATTTTAACATGTTTCATTTTAACATGATAAAATGTTACATTTTAACATGTTTCATTTTAACATGTTTCATTTTAACATGATAAAATGTTACTTTTTAACATGTTGCATTTTAACATGATAAAATGTTACATTTTAACTTGTTTCATTTTAACATGATAACATGTTACATTTTAACATGTTTCATTTAAAAATGTTACATTAAAAAATGTTACATTTTAACATGTTGCATTTTAACATGATAAAATGTTACATTTTAACATGTTGCATTTTAACATGATAAAATGTTACATTTTAACATGTTGCATTTTAACATGATAAAATGTTACATTTTAACATGTTGCATTTTACCATGATAAAATGTTACATTTTAACATGTTTCATTTTAACATGATAAAATGTTAAATTTAAAAATGTTACATTTTTACATGTTTCATTTAAACATGATAAAATGTTACATTTTAACATTTTTCATTTTAACATCATAAAATGTTACATTTTAACATGTTTCATTTTAACATGATAAAATCTTAAATTTTAACATGTTGCATTTTAACATGATAAAATGTTACATTTTAACTTGTTTCATTTTAACATGATAACATGTTACATTTTAACATGTTTCATTTAAAAATGTTACATTAAAAAATGTTACATTTTAACATGTTGCATTTTAACATGATAAAATGTTACATTTTAACATGTTGCATTTTAACATGATAAAATGTTACATTTTAACATGTTGCATTTTAACATGATAAAATGTTACATTTTAACATGTTGCATTTTACCATGATAAAATGTTACATTTTAACATGTTTCATTTTAACATGATAAAATGTTAAATTTAAAAATGTTACATTTTTACATGTTTCATTTAAACATGATAAAATGTTACATTTTAACATTTTTCATTTTAACATCATAAAATGTTACATTTTAACATGTTTCATTTTAACATGATAAAATCTTACATTTTAACATGTTTCATTTTAACATGATAAAATGTTACATTTTAACATGTTGCATTTTAACATGATAAAATGTTACATTTTAACATGTTGCATTTTAACATGATAAAATGTTACATTTTAACATGTTTCATTTTAACATGATAAAATGTTACATTTTAACATGTTTCATTTTAAAATGTTACATTTTTAAATGTTACATTTTAACATGTTACATTTTAATATGTTACATTTTAACATGTTGCATTTTAACATGATAAAATGTTACATTTTAACATGTTGCATTTTAACATGATAAAATGTTACATTTTAACATGTTGCATTTTAACATGATAAAATGTTACATTATAACATGTTTCATTTTAACATGATAAAATGTTACATTTTAACATGTTTCATTTTAAAATGTTACATTTTAAAATGTTACATTTTAACATGTTGCATTTTAACATTATAAAATGTTACATTTTAACATGTTGCATTTTAACAAGATAAAATGTTACATTTTAACATGTTGCATTTTAACATGATAAAATGTTACATTTTAACATGTTTCATTTAAAAATGTTACATTTTAAAATGTTACATTTTAACATGTTACATTTTAATATGTTACATTTTAACATGTTGCATTTTAACATAGTAAAATGTTACATTTTAACATGTTGCATTTTAACATGATAAAATGTTACATTTTAACATATTGCGATTTAACATGATAAAATGTTACATTTTAAAATGTTACATTTGAACATGTTACATTTTAATATGTTACATTTTAACATGATAAAATGTATATTTTAACATGTTTCATTTTAACATGTTTCATTTAAAAATGTTACATTAAAAAATGTTACATTTTAACATGTTGCATTTTAACATGATAAAATGTTACATTTTAACATGTTTCATTTTAACACGATAAAATGTTAAATTTAAAAATGTTACATTTTTACATGTTTCATTTAAACATTATAAAATGTTACATTTTAACATTTTTCATTTTAACATCATAAAATGTTACATTTTAACATGTTACATTTTAATATGTCACATTTAAACATGTTGCATTTTAACATGATAAAATGTTACATTTTAACATGTTGTATTTTAACATGATAAAATGTTACATTTTAACATGTTGCATTTTAACATGTTGCATTTTAACATGATAAAATGTTACATTTTACATGTTTCATTTTAACATGATAAAATGTTACATTTTAACATGTTTCATTTTAAAATGTTACATTTTAATATGTTACATTTAACATGTTGCATTTTAACATGATAAAATGTTACATTTTAACATGTTTTATTTTAACATGATAAAATGTTACATTTTAACATGTTTCATTTTAACATCATAAAATGTTACATTTTAACATGTTTCATTTTAACATGATAAAATGTTACATTTTTACATGTTTCATTTTAACATGATAAAATCTTACATTTTAACATGTTTCATTTTAACATGATAAAATCTTACATTTTAACATGTTTCATTTTAACATGATAAAATGTTACATTTTAACATGTTGCATTTTAACATGATAAAATGTTACATTTTAACATGTTGCATTTTAACATGATAAAATGTTACATTTTAACATGTTTCATTTTAACATGATAAAATGTTACATTTTAACATGTTTCATGTAACATTTTATCGTGTTAAAATGAAACATGTTAAAATGTAAAATTTTATCATGTTAAAATGAAACATGTTAAAATGTAACATTTTATCATGTTAAAATGAAACATGTTAAAATGTAACATTATATCATGTTAAAATGAAACATGTTAAAATGTAACATTTATCATGTTAAAATGCAACATGTTAAAATGTAACATTTTATCATGTTAAAATGCAGCATGTTAAAATGTAACATATTAAAATGTAACATGTTAAAATGTAACATTTTAAATTGTAACATTTTTAAATGAAACATGTTAAAATGTAACATTTTATCATGTTAAAATGAAACATGTTAAAATGTAACATTTTATCATGTTAAAATGCAACATGTTAAAATGTAACATTTTATCATGTTAAAATGCAACATGTTAAAATGTAACATTTTATCATGTTAAAATGCAACATGTTAAAATGTAACATATTAAAATGTAACATGTTAAAATGTAACATTTTATCATGTTAAAATGCAACATGTTAAAATGTAACATTTTATCATGTTAAAATGCAAAATGTTAAAATGTAACATATTAAAATGTAACATGTTCAAATGTAACATTTTAAAATGTAACATTTTATCATGTTAAAATGCAACATGTTAAAATGTAACATTTTTATCATGTTAAAATGCAACATGTAAAAATGTAACATTTTATCATGTTAAAATGCAACATGTTAAAATGTAACATTTTATCATGTTAAAATGAAACATGTTAAAATGTAACATTTTATCATGTTAAAATGAAACGTTAAAATGTAGCATTTTATCATGTTAAAATGCAACATGTTAAAATGTAACATTTTATCATGTTAAAATGCAACATGTTAAAATGTAACATTTTATCATGTTAAAATGCAACATGTTAAAATGTAACATTTTATCATGTTAAAATGAAACATGTTAAAATGTAACATTTTATTATGTTAAAATGAAACATGTTAAAATGTAACATATTAAAATGTAACATGTTAAAATGTTACATTTTAAAATGTAACAATTTAAAATGAAACATGTTAAAATGTAACATTTTATCATGTTAAAATGCAACATGTTAAAATGTAACATTTTATCATGTTAAAATGAAACATGTTAAAATGTAACATTTTATCATGTTAAAATGAAACATGTTAAAATGTAACATTTTAAAATGTAACATTTTAAAATGAAACATGTTAAAATGTAACATTTTATCATGTTAAAATGAAACATGTTTAAATGTAACATTTTATCATGTTAAAATGCAACATGTTAAAATGTAACATTTTATCATGTTAAAATGCAACATGTTAAAATGTAACATTTTATCATGTTAAAATGCAACATGTTAAAATGTAACATTTTAAAATGTAACATTTTAAAATGAAACATGTTAAAATGTAACATTTTATCATGTTAAAATGAAACATGTTATAATGTAACATTTTATCATGTTAAAATGCAACATGTTAAAATGTAACATTTTATCATGTTAAATGCAATATGTTAAAATGTAACATTTTATCATGTTAAAATGCAACATGTTAAAATGTAACATATTAAAATGTAACATGTTAAAATGTAACATTTTAAAATGTAACATTTTAAAATGAAACATGTTAAAATGTAACATTTTATCATGTTAAAATGAAACATGTTAAAATGTAACATTTTATCATGTTAAAATGCAACATGTTAAAATGTAACATTTTATCATGTTAAAATGCAACATGTTAAAATGTAACATTTTATCATGTTAAAATGAAACATGTTAAAATGTAAGATTTTATCATGTTAAAATGAAACATGTTAAAATGTAAGATTTTATCATGTTAAAATGAAACATGTAAAAATGTAACATTTTATCATGTTAAAATGAAACATGTTAAAATGTAACATTTTATGATGTTAAAATGAAACATGTTAAAATGTAACATTTTATCATGTTAAAATGCAACATGTTAAAATGTAACATATTAAAATGTAACATTTTAAAATGAAACATGTTAAAATGTAACATTTTATCATGTTAAAATGAAACATGTAAAATGTAACATTTTATCATGTTAAAATGCAACATGTTAAAATGCAACATGTTAAAATGTAACATTTTATCATGTTAAAATACAACATGTTAAAATGTAACATTTTATCATGTTAAAATGCAACATGTTTAAATGTGACATATTAAAATGTAACATGTTAAAATGTAACATTTTATGATGTTAAAATGAAAAATGTTAAAATGTAACATTTTATAATGTTTAAATGAAACATGTAAAAATGTAACATTTTTAAATTTAACATTTTATCGTGTTAAAATGAAACATGTTAAAATGTAACATTTTATCATGTTAAAATGCAACATGTTAAAATGTAACATTTTATCATGTTAAAATGCAACATGTTAAAATGTAACATTTTTAATAAAACATTTTTAAATGAAACATGTTAAAATGAAACATGTTAAAATGTAACATTTTATCATGTTAAAATGTAACATATTAAAATGTAACATGTTCAAATGTAACATTTTAAAATGTAACATTTTATCATGTTAAATCGCAATATGTTAAAATGTAACATTTTATCATGTTAAAATGCAACATGTTAAAATGTAACATTTTACTATGTTAAAATGCAACATGTTAAAATGTAACATATTAAAATGTAACATGTTAAAATGTAACATTTTAAAATGTAACATTTTTAAATGAAACATGTTAAAATGTAACATTTTATCATGTTAAAATGCAACATGTTAAAATGTAACATTTTATCTTGTTAAAATGCAACATGTTAAAATGTAACATTTTATAATGTTAAAATGCAACATGTTAAAATGTAACATTTTAAAATGTAACATTTTAAAATGAAACATGTTAAAATGTAACATTTTATCATGTTAAAATGAAACATGTTATAATGTAACATTTTATCATGTTAAAATGCAACATGTTAAAATGTAACATTTTATCATGTTAAAATGCAACATGTTAAAATGTAACATTTTATCATGTTAAAATGCAACATTTTAAAATGTAACATATTAAAATGTAACATGTTAAAATGTAACATTTAAAAATGTAACATTTTAAAATGAAACATGTTAAAATGTAACATTTTATCATGTTAAAATGAAACATGTTAAAATGTAACATTTTATCATGTTAAAATGCAACATGTTAAAATGTAACATTTTATCATGTTAAAATGCAACATGTTAAAATGTAACATTTTATCATGTTAAAATGAAACATGTTAAAATGTAAGATTTTATCATGTTAAAATGAAACATGTTAAAATGTAACATTTTATGATGTTAAAATGAAAAATGTTAAAATGTAACATTTTATCATGTTTAAATGAAACATGTAAAAATGTAACATTTTTAAATTTAACATTTTATCATGTTAAAATGAAACATGTTAAAATGTAACATTTTATCATGGTAAAATGCAACATGTTAAAATGTAACATTTTATCATGTTAAAATGCAACATGTTAAAATGTAACATTTTATCATGTTAAAATGCAACATGTTAAAATGTAACATTTTATCATGTTAAAATGCAACATGTTAAAATGTAACATTTTTTAATGTAACATTTTTAAATGAAACATGTTAAAATGTAACATGTTATCATGTTAAAATGAAACAAGTTAAAATGTAACATTTTATCATGTTAAAATGCAACATGTTAAAATGTAACATTTTATCATGTTAAAATGCAACATGTTAAAAAGTAACATTTTATCATGTTAAAATGAAACATGTTAAAATGTAAGATTTTATCATGTTAAAATGAAACATGTTAAAATGTAACATTTTATCATGTTAAAATGAAACATGTTAAAATGTAACATTTTATCATGTTAAAATGAAACATGTTAAAATGTAACATTTTATCATGTTAAAATGAAACATGTTAAAATGAAACATGTTAAAATGTAACATTTTATCATGTTAAAATGAAACATGTTAAAATGTAACATTTTATCATGTTAAATTGAAACATGTTAAAATGTAACATTTTATCATGTTAAAATGAAACATGTTAAAATGTAACATTTTATCAAGTTAAAATGCAACATGTTAAAATGTAACATTTTATCATGTTAAAATGAAACATGTTAAAATGTAACATTTCATCATGTTAAAATGCAACATGTTAAAATGTAACATTTTATCATGTTAAAATGCAACATGTTAAAATGTAACATGTTAAAATGAAACATGTTAAAATGTAACATTTTATCATGTTAAAATGAAACGTTAAAATGTAACATTTTATCATGTTAAAATGAAACATGTTAAAATGTAACATTTTATTATGTTAAAATGAAACATGTTAAAATGTAACATTTTATCATGTTAAAATGCAACATGTTAAAATGTAACATTTTATCATGTTAAAATGCAACATGTTAAAATGTAACATATTAAAATGAAACATGTTCAAATGTAACATTTTAAAATGTAACATTTTATCATGTTAAATCGCAATATGTTAAAATGTAACATTTTATCATGTTAAAATGCAACATGTTAAAATGTAACATTTTATCATGTTAAAATGCAACATGTTAAAATGTAACATATTAAAATATAACATGTTAAAATGTAACATTTTTTAATGTAACATTTTTAAATGAAACATGTTAAAATGTTACATTTTAAAATGTAACAATTTAAAATGAAACATGTTAAAATGTAACATTTTAACATGATAAAATTTTACATTTTAACATGTTTCATTTTAACACGATAAAATGTTACATTTTAACATGTTTCATTTTAACATGATAAAATGTTACATTTTAACATGTTTCATTTTAACATGATAAAATGTTACATTTTAACATGTTGCATTTTAACATGATAAAATGTAAAATTTATCATGTTTAATTTTAAAATGTTACATTTTAAAATGTAACATTTTAACATGTTACATTTTAATATGTTACATTTTAACATGATAAAATGTTACATTTTAACATGTTGCATTTTAACATGATAAAATGTTACATTTTAACATGTTTTATTTTAACATGATAAAATGTTACATTTAAAAATGTTACATTTTTACATGTTGCATTTTAACATGATAAAATGTTACATTTTAACATGTTTCATTTTAACATGATATAATGTTACATTTTAACATGTTTCATTTTAACATGATATAATGTTACATTTTAACATGTTTCATTTTAACATGATAAAATGTTACATTTTAACATGTTTCATTTTAACATGATAAAATGTTACATTTTAACATGTTTCATTTTAACATGATAAAATGTTACATTTTAACATGTTTCATTTTAACATGATAAAATGTTACATTTTAACATGTTTCATTTTAACATGATAAAATGTTACATTTTAACATGTTTCATTTTAACATGATAAAATGTTACATTTTCACATGTTGCATTTTAACATGATAAAATGTTACATTTTAACATGTTTCATTTTAAATTGTTACATTTTAAAATGTAACATTTTAACATGTTGCATTTTAATATGTTACATTTTAACATGTGTCATTTTAACATAATAAAATGTTACATTTTAACATGTTTCATTTTAACATAATAAAATGTTACATTTTAACGTTTCATTTTAACATGATAAAATGTTACATTTTAACATGTTGCATTTTAACATGATAAAATGTTACATTTTAACATGTTTCATTTTAACATGATAAAATGTTACATTTTAACGTTTCATTTTAACATGATAAAATGTTACATTTTAACATGTTTCATTTTAACATGATAAAATGTTACATATTAACATGTTGCATTTTAACATGATAAAATGTTACATTTTAACATGTTTCATTTTAAAATGTTACATTTTAAAATGTAACATTTTAACATGTTACATTTTAATATGTTACATTTTAACATGTTTCATTTTAACATGATAAAATGTTACATTTTAACGTTTCATTTTAACATGATAAAATGTTACATTTTAACATGTTGCATTTTAACATGATAAAATGTTTCATTTTAACATGTTGCATTTTAACATGATAAAATGTTACATTTTAACATGTTTCATTTTAACATGATAAAATGTTACATTTAAAAATTTTACATTTTTACGTTTCATTTAAACATGATATAATGTTACATTTTAACATTTTTCATTTTAACATGATAAAATGTTACATTTTAACATGTTGCATTTTAACATGATAAAATGTTACATTTTAACATGTTGCATTTAAACATGATAAAATGTTACATTTTAACATGTTGCATTTTAACATGATAAAATGTTACATTTTAACATGTTTCATTTTAACATGATATAATGTTACATTTTAACATGTTTCATTTTAACATGATAAAATGTTACATTTTAACATGTTTCATTTTAACATGATAAAATGTTACATTTTAATGTTTCATTTTAACATGTTGCATTTTAACATGATAAAATGTTACATTTTAACATGTTTCATTTTAAAATGTTACATTTTAAAATGTTACATTTAAAAATGTTAAATTTTAAAATGTTACATTTTAACATGTTACATTTTAATACGTTACATTTTAACATGTTGCATTTTAACATGATAAAATGTTACATTTTAACATGTTGCATTTTAACATGATAAAATGTTACATTTTAAAATGTTAAATTTTAAAATGTTACATTTTAAAATGTTACATTTGAACATGTTACATTTTAATATGTTACATTTTATCATGTTGCATTTTAACATGATAAAATGTTACATTTTAACATGTTGCATTTTAACATGATAAAATGTTACATTTTAACATGTTTCATTTTAACATGATAAAATGTTACATTTTAACATGTTTCATTTTAACATGATAAAATGTTACATTTTAACATGTTGCATTTTAACATGATAAAATGTTACATTTTTACATGTTGCATTTTAACATGATAATAATGTTACATTTTAACATGTTGCATTTTAACATGATAAAATGTTAAATTTTAAAATGTTACATTTGAACATGTTACATTTTAATGTTACATTTTAACATGTTGCATTTTAACATGATAAAATGTTACATTTTAACATGTTTCATTTTAACATGATAATATGTTACATTTTAACATGTTTCATTTTAAAATGTTACATTTTAACATGTTACATTTTAATATGTTACATTTTAACATGTTGCATTTAAACATGATAAAATGTTACATTTTAACATGTTGCATTTCAACATGATAAAATGTTACATTTTAACATGTTGCATTTTAAAATGATAAAATGTTACATTTTAACATGTTTCATTTTAACATGATAAAATGTTACATTTTAACGTTTCATTTAAAAATGTTACAATTTAAAATGTTACATTTTAACATGTTACATTTTAATATGTTACATTTTAACATGTTGCATTTTAACATGATAAAATGTTACATTTTAACATGTTGCATTTTAACATGATAAAATGTTACATTTTAACATATTGCGATTTAACATGATAAAATGTTACATTTTAACGTTTCATTTTAACATGATAAAATGTTACATTTTAACATGTTTCATTTTAACATGTTACATTTTAACATGTTGCATTTTAACATGATAAAATGTTACATTTTAACATGTTGCATTTTAACATGATAAAATGTTACATTTTAACATGTTTCATTTTAACATGATAAAATGTTACATTTTAACATGTTGCATTTTAACATGATAAAATGTTACATTTTAACATGTTTCATTTTAACATGATAAAATGTTACATTTTAACATGTTTAATTTTAACATGATAAAATGTTACATTTTAACATGTTTCATTTTAACATGATAAAATGTTACATTTCAATATGTGTCATTTTAACATGATAAAATGTTACATTTTAACATGTTTCATTTTAACATGATAAAATGTTACATTTTAACATGTTTCATTTTAACATGATAAAATCTTACATTTTAACATGTTTCATTTTAACATGATAAAATGTTACTTTTTAACAAGTTGCATTTTAACATGATAAAATGTTACATTTTAACATGTTGCATTTTAACATGATAAAATGTTACATTTTAACTTGTTTCATTTTAACATGATAAAATGTTACATTTTAACATGTTTCATTTAAAAATGTTACATTAAAAAATGTTACATTTTAACATGTTATATTTTAATATGTTACATTTTAACATGTTGCATTTTAAAATTATAAAATGTTACATTTTAACATGTTGCATTTTAACATGATAAAATGTTACATTTTAACATGTTGCATTTTAACATGATAAAATGTTACATTTTAACATGTTGCATTTTAACATGATAAAATGTTACATTTTAACATGTTTCATTTTAACATGATAAAATGTTACATTTTAACATAATTCATTTAAAAATGTTACAATTTAAAATGTTACATTTTAACATGTTACATTTTAATATGTTACATTTTAACATGCTGCATTTAAACATGATAAAATGTTACATTTTAACATGTTGCATTTTAACATGATAAATGTTACATTTTAACATGTTTCATTTTAACATGATATAATGTTACATTTTAACATGTTTCATTTTAACATGATAAAATGTTACATTTTAACATGTTTCATTTTAACATGATAAAATGTTACATTTTAACATGTTTCATTTTAACACGATAAAATGTTACATTTTAACATGTTTCATTTTAACATGATAAAATGTTACATTTTAACATGTTTCATTTTAACATGATAAAATGTTACATTTTAACATGTTGCATTTTAACATGATAAAATGTAAAATTTATCATGTTTAATTTTAAAATGTTACATTTTAAAATGTAACATTTTAACATGTTACATTTTAATATGTTACATTTTAACATGTTTCATTTTAACATTATAAAATGTTACATTTTAACATGATGCATTTTAACATGATAAAATGTTACATTTTAACATGTTGCATTTTAACATGATAAAATGTTACATTTTAACATGTTGCATTTAACATGATAAAATGTTACATTTTAACATGTTTTATTTTAACATGATAAAATGTTACATTTTAACATGTTTTATTTTAACATGATAAAATGTTACATTTAAAAATGTTACATTTTTACATGTTGCATTTTAACATGATAAAATGTTACATTTTAACATGTTTCATTTTAACATGATATAATGTTACATTTTAACATGTTTAATTTTAACATGATAAAATGTTACATTTTAACATGTTTCATTTTAACATGATAAAATGTTACATTTTAACATGTTTCATTTTAAATTGTTACATTTTAAAATGTAACATTTTAACATGTTGCATTTTAATATGTTACATTTTAACATGTGTCATTTTAACATAATAAAATGTTACATTTTAACATGTTTCATTTTAACATAATAAAATGTTACATTTTAACGTTTCATTTTAACATGATAAAATGTTACATTTTAACATGTTGCATTTTAACATGATAAAATGTTACATTTTAACATGTTTCATTTTAACATGATAAAATGTTACATTTTAACGTTTCATTTTAACATGATAAAATGTTACATTTTAACATGATAAAATGTTACATTTTAACATGTTTCATTTTAACATGATAAAATGTTACATATTAACATGTTGCATTTTAACATGATAAAATGTTACATTTTAACATGTTTCATTTTAAAATGTTACATTTTAAAATGTAACATTTTAACATGTTACATTTTAATATGTTACATTTTAACATGTTTCATTTTAACATGATAAAATGTTACATTTTAACGTTTCATTTTAACATGATAAAATGTTACATTTTAACATGTTGCATTTTAACATGATAAAATGTTTCATTTCAACATGTTGCATTTTAACATGATAAAATGTTACATTTTAACATGTTTCATTTTAACATGATAAAATGTTACATTTAAAAATTTTACATTTTTACGTTTCATTTAAGCATGATATAATGTTACATTTTAACATTTTTCATTTTAACATGATAAAATGTTACATTTTAACATGTTGCATTTTAACATGATAAAATGTTACATTTTAACATGTTGCATTTTAACATGATAAAATGTTACATTTTAACATGATAAAATGTTACATTTTAACATGTTTCATTTTAACATGATATAATGTTACATTTTAACATGTTTCATTTTAACATGATAAAATGTTACATTTTAACATGTTTCATTTTAACATGATAAAATGTTACATTTTAATGTTTCATTTTAACATGATAAAATGTTACATTTTAACATGTTGCATTTTAACATGATAAAATGTTACATTTTAACATGTTTCATTTTAAAATGTTACATTTTAAAATGTTACATTTAAAAATGTTAAATTTTAAAATGTTACATTTTAACATGTTACATTTTAATACGTTACATTTTAACATGTTGCATTTTAACATGATAAAATGTTACATTTTAACATGTTGCATTTTAACATGATAAAATGTTACATTTTAAAATGTTAAATTTTAAAATGTTACATTTTAAAATGTTACATTTGAACATGTTACATTTTAATATGTTACATTTTATCATGTTGCATTTTAACATGATAAAATGTTACATTTTAACATGTTGCATTTTAACATGATAAAATGTTACATTTTAACATGTTTCATTTTAACATGATAAAATGTTACATTTTAACATGTTTCATTTTAACATGATAAAATGTTACATTTTAACATGTTGCATTTTAACATGATAAAAATGTTACATTTTAACATGTTGCATTTTAACATGATAAAATGTTACATTTTAAAATGTTACATTTGAACATGTTACATTTTAATGTTACATTTTAACATGTTTCATTTTAACATGATAATATGTTACATTTTAACATGTTTCATTTTAAAATGTTACATTTTAACATGTTACATTTTAATATGTTACATTTTAACATGTTGCATTTTAACATGATAAAATGTTACATTTTAACATGTTTGCATTTCAACATGATAAAATGTTACATTTTAACATGTTGCATTTTAACATGATAAAATGTTACATTTTAACATGTTTCATTTTAACATGATAAAATGTTACATTTTAACATGTTGCATTTTAACATGATAAAATGTTACATTTTAACATGTTTCATTTTAACATGATAAAATGTTACATTTTAACATGTTTCATTTTAACATGATAAAATGTTACATTTTAACATGTTTCATTTTAACATGATAAAATGTTACATTTCAATATGTGTCATTTTAACATGATAAAATGTTACATTTTAACATGTTTCATTTTAACATGATAAAATGTTACATTTCAACATGTTTCATTTTAACATGATAAAATCTTACATTTTAACATGTTTCATTTTAACATGATAAAATCTTACATTTTAACATGTTTCATTTTAACATGATAAAATGTTACTTTTTAACAAGTTGCATTTTAACATGATAAAATGTTACATTTTAACATGTTGCATTTTAACATGATAAAATGTTACATTTTAACTTGTTTCATTTTAACATGATAAAATGTTACATTTTAACATGTTTCATTTAAAAATGTTACATTAAAAAATGTTACATTTTAACATGTTATATTTTAATATGTTACATTTTAACATGTTGCATTTTAAAATGATAAAATGTTACATTTTAACATGTTGCATTTTAACATGATAAAATGTTACATTTTAACATGTTGCATTTTAACATGATAAAATGTTACATTTTAACATGTTTCATTTTTACATGAAAAAATGTTAAATTTAAAAATGTTACATTTTTACATGTTTCATTTAAACATGATAAAATGTTACATTTTAACATTTTTCATTTTAACATCATAAAATGTTACATTTTAACATGTTTCATTTTAACATGATAAAATCTTACATGTTAACATGTTTCATTTTAACATGATAAAATGTTACATTTTAACATGTTGCATTTTAACATGATAAAATGTTATATTTTAACACGTTTCATTTTAAAATGTTACATTTTAACATGTTGCATTTTAACATGATAAAATGTTACATTTTAACATGTTGCATTTTAACATGATAAAATGTTACATTTTAACATGTTGCATTTTAACATGATAAAATGTTACATTTTAACATGTTTCATTTTAACATGATAAAATGTTACATTTTAACATGTTTCATTTAAAAATGTTACATTTTAAAATGTTACATTTTAACATGTTACATTTTAATATGTAACATTTTAACATGTTGCATTTTAACATAGTAAAATGTTACATTTTAACATGTTGCATTTTAACATGATAAAATGTTACATTTTAACATATTGCGATTTAACATGATAAAATGTTACATTTTAAAATGTTACATTTGAACATGTTACATTTTAATATGTTACATTTTAACATGATAAAATGTTACATTTTAACATGTTTCATTTAAAAATGTTACATTAAAAAATGTTACATTTTAACATGTTACATTTTAATATGTTACAGTTTAACATGTTGCATTTTAACATGATAAAATGTTACATTTTAACATGTTGCATTTTAACATGATAAAATACTTCATTTTAACATGTTGCATTTTAACATGATAAAATGTTACATTTTAACATGTTTCATTTTAACATGATAAAATGTTAAATTTAAAAATGTTACATTTTTACATGTTTCATTTAAACATTATAAAATGTTACATTTTAACATTTTTCATTTTAACATCATAAAATGTTACATTTTAACATGTTACATTTTAATATGTCACATTTAAACACGTTGCATTTTAACATGATAAAATGTTACATTTTAACATGTTGTATTTTAACATGATAAAATGTAACATTTTAACATGTTGCATTTTAACATGTTGCATTTTAACATAATAAAATGTTACATTTTACATGTTTCATTTTTATCATGAAAAAATGTTACATTTTAACATGTTTCATTTTAAAATGTTACATTTTAATATGTTACATTTAACATGTTGCATTTTAACATGATAAAATGTTACATTTTAACATGTTTTATTTTAACATGATAAAATGTTACATTTTAACATGTTTCATTTTAACATCATAAAATGTTACATTTTAACATGTTTCATTTTAACATGATAAAATGTTACATTTTTACATGTTTCATTTTAACATGATAAAATCTTACATTTTAACATGTTTCATTTTAACATGATAAAATGTTACATTTTAACATGTTGCATTTTAACATGATAAAATGTTACATTTTAACATGTTGCATTTTAACATGATAAAATGTTACATTTTAACATGTTACATTTTAATATGTTACATTTTAACATGTTGCATTTTAACATGATAAATTGTTACATTTTAACATGTTTCATTTTAACATGATAAAATGTTACATTAAAAAATGTTACATTTTTACATGTTTCATTTAAACATGATAAAATGTTACATTTTAACATTTTTCATTTTAACATCATAAAATGTTACATTTTAACATGTTACATTTTAATATGTTACATTTTAACATGTTGCATTTTAACATGATAAAATGTTACATTTTAACATGTTGCATTTTAACATGTTGCATTTTAACATGATAAAATGTTACATTTTAACATGTTGCATTTTTACATGATAAAATGTTACATTTTAACATGTTGCATTTTAACATGATAAAATGTTACATTTTAACATGTTGCATTTTAACATGATAAAATGTTACATTTTAACATGTTGCATTTTAACATGATAAAATGTTACATTTTAACATGTTGCATTTTAACATGATAAAATGTTACATTATAACATGTTTCAATTTAACATGATAAAATGTTACATTTTAACATGTTACATTTTTATATGTTACATTTTAACATGTTGCATTTTAACATGATAAAATGTTACATTTTAACATGTTGCATTTTAACATGATAAAATGTTACATTTTAACATGTTGCATTTTAACATGATAAAATGTTACATTTTAACATGTTTCATTTTAACATGATAAAATGTTACATTTTAACATGTTTCATTTAAAAATGTTACATTTTAAAATGTTACATTTTAACATGTTACATTTTAATATGTTACATTTTAACATGTTGCATTTTAACATGATAAAATGTTACATTTTAACATGTTGCATTTTAACATGTTGCATTTTAACATGATAAAATGTTACATTTTAACATGTTGCATTTTTACATGATAAAATGTTACATTTTAACATGTTGCATTTTAACATGATAAAATGTTACATTTTAACATGTTGCATTTTAACATGATAAAATGTTACATTTTAACATGTTGCATTTTAACATGATAAAATGTTACATTTTAACATGTTGCATTTTAACATGATAAAATGTTACATTTTAACATGTTTCATTTTAACATGATAAAATGTTACATTTTAACATGTTTCATTTTAACATGATAAAATGTTACATTTTAACATGTTGCATTTTAACATGATAAAATGTTACATTTTTACATGTTGCATTTTAACATGATAATAATGTTACATTTTAACATGTTGCATTTTAACATGATAAAATGTTACATTTTAAAATGTTACATTTGAACATGTTACATTTTAATGTTACATTTTAACATGTTGCATTTTAACATGATAAAATGTTACATTTTAACATGTTTCATTTTAACATGATAATATGTTACATTTTAACATGTTTCATTTTAAAATGTTACATTTTAACATGTTACATTTTAATATGTTACATTTTAACATGTTGCATTTAAACATGATAAAATGTTACATTTTAACATGTTGCATTTCAACATGATAAAATGTTACATTTTAACATGTTGCATTTTAAAATGATAAAATGTTACATTTTAACATGTTTCATTTTAACATGATAAAATGTTACATTTTAACGTTTCATTTAAAAATGTTACAATTTAAAATGTTACATTTTAACATGTTACATTTTAATATGTCACATTTTAACATGTTGCATTTTAACATGATAAAATGTTACATTTTAACATGTTGCATTTTAACATGATAAAATGTTACATTTTAACATATTGCGATTTAACATGATAAAATGTTACATTTTAACGTTTCATTTTAACATGATAAAATGTTACATTTTAACATGTTTCATTTTAACATGTTACATTTTAACATGTTGCATTTTAACATGATAAAATGTTACATTTTAACATGTTGCATTTTAACATGATAAAATGTTACATTTTAACATGTTTCATTTTAACATGATAAAATGTTACATTTTAACATGTTGCATTTTAACATGATAAAATGTTACATTTTAACATGTTTCATTTTAACATGATAAAATGTTACATTTTAACATGTTTCATTTTAACATGATAAAATGTTACATTTTAACATGTTTCATTTTAACATGATAAAATGTTACATTTCAATATGTGTCATTTTAACATGATAAAATGTTACATTTTAACATGTTTCATTTTAACATGATAAAATGTTACATTTTAACATGTTTCATTTTAACATGATAAAATCTTACATTTTAACATGTTTCATTTTAACATGATAAAATGTTACTTTTTAACAAGTTGCATTTTAACATGATAAAATGTTACATTTTAACATGTTGCATTTTAACATGATAAAATGTTACATTTTAACTTGTTTCATTTTAACATGATAAAATGTTACATTTTAACATGTTTCATTTAAAAATGTTACATTAAAAAATGTTACATTTTAACATGTTATATTTTAATATGTTACATTTTAACATGTTGCATTTTAAAATGATAAAATGTTACATTTTAACATGTTGCATTTTAACATGATAAAATGTTACATTTTAACATGTTGCATTTTAACATGATAAAATGTTACATTTTAACATGTTGCATTTTAACATGATAAAATGTTACATTTTAACATGTTTCATTTTAACATGATAAAATGTTACATTTTAACATAATTCATTTAAAAATGTTACAATTTAAAATGTTACATTTTAACATGTTACATTTTAATATGTTACATTTTAACATGCTGCATTTAAACATGATAAAATGTTACATTTTAACATGTTGCATTTTAACATGATAAATGTTACATTTTAACATGTTTCATTTTAACATGATATAATGTTACATTTTAACATGTTTCATTTTAACATGATAAAATGTTACATTTTAACATGTTTCATTTTAACATGATAAAATGTTACATTTTAACATGTTTCATTTTAACACGATAAAATGTTACATTTTAACATGTTTCATTTTAACATGATAAAATGTTACATTTTAACATGTTTCATTTTAACATGATAAAATGTTACATTTTAACATGTTGCATTTTAACATGATAAAATGTAAAATTTATCATGTTTAATTTTAAAATGTTACATTTTAAAATGTAACATTTTAACATGTTACATTTTAATATGTTACATTTTAACATGTTTCATTTTAACATAATAAAATGTTACATTTTAACATGATGCATTTTAACATGATAAAATGTTACATTTTAACATGTTGCATTTTAACATGATAAAATGTTACATTTTAACATGTTGCATTTAACATGATAAAATGTTACATTTTAACATGTTTTATTTTAACATGATAAAATGTTACATTTTAACATGTTTTATTTTAACATGATAAAATGTTACATTTAAAAATGTTACATTTTTAACATGTTGCATTTTAACATGATAAAATGTTACATTTTAACATGTTTCATTTTAACATGATATAATGTTACATTTTAACATGTTTAATTTTAACATGATAAAATGTTACATTTTAACATGTTTCATTTTAACATGATAAAATGTTACATTTTAACATGTTTCATTTTAACATGATAAAATGTTACATTTTAACATGATAAAATGTTACATTTTAACATGTTTCATTTTAACATGATAAAATGTTACATTTTAACATGTTTCATTTTAACATGATAAAATGTTACATTTTAACATGTTGCATTTTAACATGATAAAATGTTACATTTTAACATGTTTCATTTTAAATTGTTACATTTTAAAATGTAACATTTTAACATGTTGCATTTTAATATGTTACATTTTAACATGTGTCATTTTAACATAATAAAATGTTACATTTTAACATGTTTCATTTTAACATAATAAAATGTTACATTTTAACGTTTCATTTTAACATGATAAAATGTTACATTTTAACATGTTGCATTTTAACATGATAAAATGTTACATTTTAACATGTTTCATTTTAACATGATAAAATGTTACATTTTAACGTTTCATTTTAACATGATAAAATGTTACATTTTAACATGATAAAATGTTACATTTTAACATGTTTCATTTTAACATGATAAAATGTTACATATTAACATGTTGCATTTTAACATGATAAAATGTTACATTTTAACATGTTTCATTTTAAAATGTTACATTTTAAAATGTAACATTTTAACATGTTACATTTTAATATGTTACATTTTAACATGTTTCATTTTAACATGATAAAATGTTACATTTTAACGTTTCATTTTAACATGATAAAATGTTACATTTTAACATGTTGCATTTTAACATGATAAAATGTTTCATTTCAACATGTTGCATTTTAACATGATAAAATGTTACATTTTAACATGTTTCATTTTAACATGATAAAATGTTACATTTAAAAATTTTACATTTTTACGTTTCATTTAAGCATGATATAATGTTACATTTTAACATTTTTCATTTTAACATGATAAAATGTTACATTTTAACATGTTGCATTTTAACATGATAAAATGTTACATTTTAACATGTTGCATTTTAACATGATAAAATGTTACATTTTAACATGTTGCATTTTAACATGATAAAATGTTACATTTTAACATGTTTCATTTTAACATGATATAATGTTACATTTTAACATGTTTCATTTTAACATGATAAAATGTTACATTTTAACATGTTTCATTTTAACATGATAAAATGTTACATTTTAATGTTTCATTTTAACATGATAAAATGTTACATTTTAACATGTTGCATTTTAACATGATAAAATGTTACATTTTAACATGTTTCATTTTAAAATGTTACATTTAAAAATGTTAAATTTTAAAATGTTACATTTTAACATGTTACATTTTAATACGTTACATTTTAACATGTTGTATTTTAACATGATAAAATGTTACATTTTAACATGTTGCATTTTAACATGATAAAATGTTACATTTTAAAATGTTAAATTTTAAAATGTTACATTTTAAAATGTTACATTTGAACATGTTACATTTTAATATGTTACATTTTATCATGTTGCATTTTAACATGATAAAATGTTACATTTTAACATGTTGCATTTTAACATGATAAAATGTTACATTTTAACATGTTTCATTTTAACATGATAAAATGTTACATTTTAACATGTTTCATTTTAACATGATAAAATGTTACATTTAAAAATGTTACATTTTTACATGTTGCATTTTAACATGATAAAATGTTACATTTTAACATGTTTCATTTTAACATGATATAATGTTACATTTTAACATGTTGCATTTTAACATGATAAAATGTTACATTTTAACATGTTGCATTTCAACATGATAAAATGTTACATTTTAACATGTTGCATTTTAACATGATAAAATGTTACATTTTAACATGTTTCATTTTAACATGATAAAATGTTACATTTTAACATGTTGCATTTTAACATGATAAAATGTTACATTTTAACATGTTTCATTTTAACATGATAAAATGTTACATTTTAACATGTTTCATTTTAACATGATAAAATGTTACATTTTAACATGTTTCATTTTAACATGATAAAATGTTACATTTCAATATGTGTCATTTTAACATGATAAAATGTTACATTTTAACATGTTTCATTTTAACATGATAAAATGTTACATTTCAACATGTTTCATTTTAACATGATAAAATCTTACATTTTAACATGTTTCATTTTAACATGATAAAATCTTACATTTTAACATGTTTCATTTTAACATGATAAAATGTTACTTTTTAACAAGTTGCATTTTAACATGATAAAATGTTACATTTTAACATGTTGCATTTTAACATGATAAAATGTTACATTTTAACTTGTTTCATTTTAACATGATAAAATGTTACATTTTAACATGTTTCATTTAAAAATGTTACATTAAAAAATGTTACATTTTAACATGTTATATTTTAATATGTTACATTTTAACATGTTGCATTTTAAAATGATAAAATGTTACATTTTAACATGTTGCATTTTAACATGATAAAATGTTACATTTTAACATGTTGCATTTTAACATGATAAAATGTTACATTTTAACATGTTTCATTTTTACATGAAAAAATGTTAAATTTAAAAATGTTACATTTTTACATGTTTCATTTAAACATGATAAAATGTTACATTTTAACATTTTTCATTTTAACATCATAAAATGTTACATTTTAACATGTTTCATTTTAACATGATAAAATCTTACATGTTAACATGTTTCATTTTAACATGATAAAATGTTACATTTTAACATGTTGCATTTTAACATGATAAAATGTTATATTTTAACACGTTTCATTTTAAAATGTTACATTTTAACATGTTGCATTTTAACATGATAAAATGTTACATTTTAACATGTTGCATTTTAACATGATAAAATGTTACATTTTAACATGTTGCATTTTAACATGATAAAATGTTACATTTTAACATGTTTCATTTTAACATGATAAAATGTTACATTTTAACATGTTTCATTTAAAAATGTTACATTTTAAAATGTTACATTTTAACATGTTACATTTTAATATGTAACATTTTAACATGTTGCATTTTAACATAGTAAAATGTTACATTTTAACATGTTGCATTTTAACATGATAAAATGTTACATTTTAACATATTGCGATTTAACATGATAAAATGTTACATTTTAAAATGTTACATTTGAACATGTTACATTTTAATATGTTACATTTTAACATGATAAAATGTTACATTTTAACATGTTTCATTTAAAAATGTTACATTAAAAAATGTTACATTTTAACATGTTACATTTTAATATGTTACAGTTTAACATGTTGCATTTTAACATGATAAAATGTTACATTTTAACATGTTGCATTTTAACATGATAAAATACTTCATTTTAACATGTTGCATTTTAACATGATAAAATGTTACATTTTAACATGTTTCATTTTAACATGATAAAATGTTAAATTTAAAAATGTTACATTTTTACATGTTTCATTTAAACATTATAAAATGTTACATTTTAACATTTTTCATTTTAACATCATAAAATGTTACATTTTAACATGTTACATTTTAATATGTCACATTTAAACACGTTGCATTTTAACATGATAAAATGTTACATTTTAACATGTTGTATTTTAACATGATAAAATGTAACATTTTAACATGTTGCATTTTAACATGTTGCATTTTAACATAATAAAATGTTACATTTTACATGTTTCATTTTTATCATGAAAAAATGTTACATTTTAACATGTTTCATTTTAAAATGTTACATTTTAATATGTTACATTTAACATGTTGCATTTTAACATGATAAAATGTTACATTTTAACATGTTTTATTTTAACATGATAAAATGTTACATTTTAACATGTTTCATTTTAACATCATAAAATGTTACATTTTAACATGTTTCATTTTAACATGATAAAATGTTACATTTTTACATGTTTCATTTTAACATGATAAAATCTTACATTTTAACATGTTTCATTTTAACATGATAAAATGTTACATTTTAACATGTTGCATTTTAACATGATAAAATGTTACATTTTAACATGTTGCATTTTAACATGATAAAATGTTACATTTTAACATGTTTCATTTTAACATGATAAAATGTTACATTTTAAAATGTTTCATTTTAAAATGTTACATTTTAACATGTTACATTTTAATATGTTACATTTTAACATGTTGCATTTTAACATGATAAATTGTTACATTTTAACATGTTTCATTTTAACATGATAAAATGTTACATTAAAAAATGTTACATTTTTACATGTTTCATTTAAACATGATAAAATGTTACATTTTAACATTTTTCATTTTAACATCATAAAATGTTACATTTTAACATGTTACATTTTAATATGTTACATTTTAACATGTTGCATTTTAACATGATAAAATGTTACATTTTAACATGTTGCATTTTAACATGTTGCATTTTAACATGATAAAATGTTACATTTTAACATGTTGCATTTTTACATGATAAAATGTTACATTTTAACATGTTGCATTTTAACATGATAAAATGTTACATTTTAACATGTTGCATTTTAACATGATAAAATGTTACATTTTAACATGTTGCATTTTAACATGATAAAATGTTACATTTTAACATGTTGCATTTTAACATGATAAAATGTTACATTATAACATGTTTCAATTTAACATGATAAAATGTTACATTTTAACATGTTACATTTTTATATGTTACATTTTAACATGTTGCATTTTAACATGATAAAATGTTACATTTTAACATGTTGCATTTTAACATGATAAAATGTTACATTTTAACATGTTGCATTTTAACATGATAAAATGTTACATTTTAACATGTTTCATTTTAACATGATAAAATGTTACATTTTAACATGTTTCATTTAAAAATGTTACATTTTAAAATGTTACATTTTAACATGTTACATTTTAATATGTTACATTTTAACATGTTGCATTTTAACATGATAAAATGTTACATTTTAACATGTTGCATTTTAACATGTTGCATTTTAACATGATAAAATGTTACATTTTAACATGTTGCATTTTTACATGATAAAATGTTACATTTTAACATGTTGCATTTTAACATGATAAAATGTTACATTTTAACATGTTGCATTTTAACATGATAAAATGTTACATTTTAACATGTTGCATTTTAACATGATAAAATGTTACATTTTAACATGTTGCATTTTAACATGATAAAATGTTACATTATAACATGTTTCAATTTAACATGATAAAATGTTACATTTTAACATGTTACATTTTTATATGTTACATTTTAACATGTTGCATTTTAACATGATAAAATGTTACATTTTAACATGTTGCATTTTAACATGATAAAATGTTACATTTTAACATGTTGCATTTTAACATGATAAAATGTTACATTTTAACATGTTTCATTTTAACATGATAAAATGTTACATTTTAACATGTTTCATTTTAACATGATAAAATGTTACATTTTAACATGTTTCATTTTAACATGATAAAATGTTACATTTTAACATGTTTCATTTTAACATGATAAAATGTTACATTTTAACATGTTGCATTTTAACATGATAAAATGTTACATTTTAACTTGTTTCATTTTAACATGATAAAATGTTACATTTTAACGTTTCATTTAAAAATGTTACATTAAAAAATGTTACATTTTAACATGTTACATATTAATATGTTACATTTTAACATGTTGCATTTTAACATGATAAAATGTTTCATTTTAACATGTTGCATTTTAACATGATAAAATGTTACATTTTAACATGTTTCATTTTAACATGATATAATGTTACATTTTAACATGTTTCATTTTAACATGATGAAATGTTACATTTTAACATGTTTCATTTTAACATGATAAAATGTTACATTTTAACGTTTCATTTTAACATGATAAAATGTTACATTTTAACATTTTGCATTTTAACATGATAAAATGTTACATTTTAACATGTTTCATTTTAAAATGTTACATTTTAAAATGTTACATTTAAAAATGTTAAATTTTAAAATGTTACATTTTAACATGTTACATTTTAATACGTTACATTTTAACATGTTGCATTTTAACATGATAAAATGTTACATTTTAACATGTTGCATTTTAACATGATAAAATGTTACATTTTAAAATGTTAAATTTTAAAATGTTACATTTTAAAATGTTACATTTGAACATGTTACATTTTAATATGTTACATTTTATCATGTTGCATTTTAACATGATAAAATGTTACATTTTAACATGTTGCATTTTAACATGATAAAATGTTACATTTTAACATGTTTCATTTTAACATGATAAAATGTTACATTTTAACATGTTTCATTTTAACATGATAAAATGTTACATTTTAACATGTTTCATTTTAACATGATAAAATGTTACATTTTAACATGTTTCATGTTAACATGATAATATGTTACATTTTAACATGTTTCATTTTAAAATTTTACATTTTAACATGTTACATTTTAATATGTTACATTTTAACATGTTGCATTTTAACATGATAAAATGTTACATTTTAACATGTTGCATTTCAACATGATAAAATGTTACATTTTAACATGTTGCATTTTAACATGATAAAATGTTACATTTAAACATGTTTCATTTTAACATGATAAAATGTTACATTTTAACATGTTTCATTTTAAAATGTTACAATTTAAAATGTTACATTTTAACATGTTACATTTTAATATGTTACATTTTAACATGTTGCATTTTAACATGATAAAATGTTACATTTTAACATGTTGCATTTTAACATGATAAAATAATACATTTGAACATGTTACATTTTAATATGTTACATTTTAACATGTTGCATTTTAACATGATAAAATGTTACATTTTAACATGTTGCATTTTAACATGATAAAATGTTACATTTTAACATGTTTCATTTTAACATGATAAAATGTTACATTTTAACATGTTTCATTTTAACATGATAAAATGTTACATTTTAACGTTTCATTTTAACATGATAAAATGTAACATTTTAACATGTTTCATTTTAACATGTTACATTTTAACATGTTGCATTTTAACATGATAAAATGTTACATTTTAACATGTTGCATTTTAACATGATGAAATGTTACATTTTAACATGTTTCATTTTAACATGATAAAATGTTACATTTTAACATGTTGCATTTTAACATGATAAAATGTTACATTTTAACTTGTTTCATTTTAACATGATAAAATGTTACATTTTAACATGTTTCATTTTAACATGGTAAAATGTTACATTTTAACATGTTTCATTTTAACATGATAAAATGTTACATTTTAACATGTTTCATTTTAACATGATAAAATGTTACATTTTAACATGTTTCATTTTAACATGATAAAATGTTACATTTTAACATCTTTCATTTTAACATGATAAAATCTTACATTTTAACATGTTTCATTTTAACATGATAAAATGTTACTTTTTAACAGGTTGCATTTTAACATGATAAAATGTTACATTTTAACATGTTGCATTTTAACATGATAAAATGTTACATTTTAACTTGTTTCATTTTAACATGATAACATGTTACATTTTAACATGTTTCATTTAAAAATGTTACATTAAAAAATGTTACATTTTAACATGTTATATTTTAATATGTTACATTTTACCATGTTGCATTTTAACATGATAAAATGTTACATTTTAACATGTTGCATTTTAACATGATAAAATGTTACATTTTAACATGTTGCAATTTAACATGATAAAATGTTACATTTTAACATGTTTCATTTTAAAATGTTACATTTTAAAATGTTACATTTTAACATGTTACATTTTAATATGTTACATTTTAACATGTTGCATTTTAACATGATAAAATGTTACATTTTAACATGTTTCATTTTAACATGATAAAATGTTACATTTTAACATGTTTCATTTTAACATGATAAAATGTTACATTTTAACATGTTTCATTTTAAAATGTTACATTTTAAAATGTTACATTTTAACATGTTACATTTTAATATGTTACATTTTAACATGTTGCATTTTAACATGATAAAATGTTACATTTTAACATGTTGCATTTTAACATGATAAAATGTTACATTTTAACATGTTGCATTTTAACATGATAAAATGTTACATTATAACATGTTTCATTTTAACATGATAAAATGTTACATTTTTAAATGTTTCATTTTAAAATGTTACATTTTAAAATGTTACATTTTAACATGTTGCATTTTAACATTATAAAATGTTACATTTTAACATGTTGCATTTTAACAAGATAAAATGTTACATTTTAACATGTTGCATTTTAACATGATAAAGTGTTACATTTTAACATGTTTCATTTTAACATGATAAAATGTTACATTTTAACATGTTTCATTTTAACATGATAAAATGTTACATTTTACCATGTTTCATTTAAAAATGTTACATTTTAAAATATTACATTTTAACATGTTACATTTTAATATGTTACATTTTAACATGTTGCATTTTAACATAGTAAAATGTTACATTTTAACATGTTGCATTTTAACATGATAAAATGTTACATTTTAACATATTGCGATTTAACATGATAAAATGTTACATTTTAAAATGTTACATTTGAACATGTTACATTTTAATATGTTACATTTTAACATGATAAAATGTTACATTTTAACATGTTTCATTTAAAAATGTTACATTAAAAAATGTTACATTTTAACATGTTACATTTTAATATGTTACATTTTAACATGTCTCATTTAAACATGGTAAAATGTTACATTTTAACATGTTGCATTTTAACATGATAAAATGTTACATTTTAACATGTTGCATTTTAACATGATAAAATGTTACATTTTAACATGTTGCATTTTAACATGATAAAATGTTACATTTTAACATGTTTCATTTTAACATGATAAAATGTTAAATTTAAAAATGTTACATTTTTACATGTTTCATTTAAACATTATAAAATGTTACATTTTAACATTTTTCATTTTAACATCATAAAATGTTACATTTTAACATGTTGCATTTTAACATGATAAAATGTTACATTTTACATGTTTCATTTTAACATGATAAAATGTTACATTTTAACATGTTTCATTTTAAAATGTTACATTTTAATATGTTACATTTTAACATGTTGCATTTTAACATGATAAAATGTTACATTTTAACATGTTTTATTTTAACATGATAAAATGTTACATTTTAACATTTTTCATTTTAACATCATAAAATGTTACATTTTAACATGTTTCATTTTAACATGATAAAATGTTACATTTTTACATGTTTCATTTTAACATGATAAAATCTTACATTTTAACATGTTTCATTTTAACATGTTAAAATGTACATGTTGCATTTTAACATGATAAAATGTTACATTTTAACATGTTGCATTTTAACATGATAAAATGTTACATTTTAACATGTTGCATTTTAACATGATAAAATGTTACATTTTAACATGTTGCATTTTAACATGATAAAATGTTACATTATAACATGTTTCAATTTAACATGATAAAATGTTACATTTTAACATTTTTCATTTTAACATCATAAAATGTTACATTTTAACATGTTACATTTTAATATGTTACATTTTAACATGTTGCATTTTAACATGTTGCATTTTAACATGATAAAATATTACATTTTAACATGTTGCATTTTTACATGATAAAATGTTACATTTTAACATGTTGCATTTAACATGATAAAATGTTACATTTTAACATGTTGCATTTTAACATGATAAAATGTTACATTGTAACATGTTGCATTTTAACATGATAAAATGTTACATTATAATATGTTTCAATTTAACATGATAAAATGTTACATTTTAACATGTTTTATTTTAAAATGTTACATTTTAAAATGTTACATTTTAACATGTTACATTTTTATATGTTACATTTTAACATGTTGCATTTTAACATGATAAAATGTTACATTTTAACATGTTGCATTTTAACATGTTAAAATGTTACATTTTAACATGTTGCATTTTAACATGATAAAATGTTACATTTTAACATGTTTAATTTTAACATGATAAAATGTTACATTTTAACATGTTTCATTTAAAAATGTTACATTATAAAATGTTACATTTTAACATGTTACATTTTAATATGTTACATTTTAACATGTTGCATTTTAACATAGTAAAATGTTACATTTTAACATGTTGCATTTTAACATGATAAAATGTTACATTTTAACATATTGCGATTTAACATGATAAAATGTTACATTTTAAAATGTTACATTTGAACATGTTACATTTTAATATGTTACATTTTAACATGTTGCATTTTAACATGATAAAATGTTACATTTTATCATGTTAAAATGCAACATGTTAAAATGTAACATTTTACTATGTTAAAATGCAACATGTTAAAATGTAACATATTAAAATGTAACATGTTAAAATGTTACATTTTAAAATGTAACATTTTTAAATAAAACATGTTAAAATGTAACATTTTATCATGTTAAATTGAAACATGTTATAATGTAACATTTTATCATGTTAAAATGCAACATGTTAAAATGTAACATTTTATCATGTTAAAATGCAACATGTTAAAATGTAACATTTTATCATGTTAAAATGCAACATGTTAAAATGTAACATATTAAAATGTAACATGTTAAAATGTAACATTTTATGATGTTAAAATGAAAAATGTTAAAATGTAACATTTTATCATGTTAAATTGAAACATGTTATAATGTAACATTTTATCATGTTAAAATGCAACATGTTAAAATGTAACATTTTATCATGTTAAAATGCAACATGTTAAAATGTAACATTTTATCATGTTAAAATGCAACATGTTAAAATGTAACCTTTTATCATGTTAAAATGCAACATGTTAAAATGTAACATTTTATCATGTTAAAATGAAACATGTTAAAATGTAAGATTTTATCATGTTAAAATGAAACATGTAAAAATGTAACATTTTATCATGTTAAAATGAAACATGTTAAAATGTAACATTTTATGATGTTAAAATGAAACATGTTAAAATGTAACATTTTATCATGTTAAAATAAAACATGTTCAAATGTAACATTTTATCATGTTAAAATGCAACATGTTAAAATGTAACATATTAAAATGTAACATTTTAAAATGAAACATGTTAAAATGTAACATTTTATCATGTTAAAATGAAACATGTAAAATGTAACATTTTATCATGTTAAAATGCAACATGTTAAAATGCAACATGTTAAATTGTAACATTTTATCATGTTAAAATACAACATGTTAAAATGTAACATTTTATCATGTTAAAATGCAACATGTTTAAATGTGACATATTAAAATGTAACAATTTAAAATGTAACATTTTATGATGTTAAAATGAAAAATGTTAAAATGTAACATTTTATAATGTTTAAATGAAACATGTAAAAATGTAACATTTTTAAATTTAACATTTTATCATGTTAAAATGAAACATGTTAAAATGTAACATTTTATCATGTTAAAATGCAACATGATATATTGCATTTTAACATGTTACATTTTAATATGTTACATTTTAACATGTTGCATTTTAACATGATAAAATGTTACATTTTAACATGTTTCATTTTAACATGATAAAATGTTACATTTTAACATGTTTCATTTTAACATGATAAAATGTTACATTTTAACATGTTTCATTTTAACATGATAAAATGTTACATTTTAACATGTTTCATTTTAACATGATAAAATTTTAAATTTTAACATGTTTCATTTTAACATGATAAAATGTTACATTTTAACATGTTTCATTTTAACATGATAAAATGTTACATTTTAACATGTTTCATTTTAACATGATAAAATGTTAAATTTTAACATGTTGCATTTTAACATGATAAAATGTTACATTTTAACTTGTTTCATTTTAACATGATAAAATGTTACATTTTTACATGTTTCATTTAAAAATGTTACATTAAAAAATGTTACATTTTAACATGTTACATTTTAATATGTTACATTTTAACATGATAAAATGTTACATTTTAACATGTTTCATTTAAAAATGTTACATTAAAAAATGTAACATTTTAACATGTTACATTTTAATATGTTACATTTTAACATGTCTCATTTAAACATGGTAAAATGTTACATTTTAACATGTTGCATTTTAACATGATAAAATGTTACATTTTAACATGTTGCATTTTGACATGATAAAATGTTACATTTTAACATGTTGCATTTTAACATGTTGCATTTTAACATGATAAAATGTTACATTTTAACATGTTTCATTTTAACATGATAAAATGTTAAATTTAAAAATGTTACATTTTTACATGTTTCATTTAAACATTATAAAATGTTACATTTTAACATTTTTCATTTTAACATCATAAAATGTTACATTTTAACATGTTACCTTTTAATATGTCACATTTAAACATGTTGCATTTTAACATGATAAAATGTTACATTTTAACATGTTGTATTTTAACATGATAAAATGTTACATTTTAACATGTTGCATTTTAACATGTTGCATTTTAACATGATAAAATGTTACATTTTACATGTTTCATTTTAACATGATAAAATGTTACCTTTTAACATGTTTCATTTTAAAATTTTACATTTTAATATGTTACATTTTAACATGTTGCATTTTAACATGATAAAATGTTACATTTTAACATGTTTTATTTTAACATGATAAAATGTTACATTTTAACATGTTTCATTTTAACATCATAAAATGTTACATTTTAACATGTTTCATTTTAACATGTTAAAATGTTACATTTTTACATGTTTCATTTTAACATGATAAAATCTTACATTTTAACATGTTTCATTTTAACATGATAAAATGTTACATTTTAACATGTTGCATTTTAACATGATAAAATGTTACATTTTATCATGTTGCATTTTAACATGATAAAATGTTACATTTTAACATGTTGCATTTTAACATGATAAAATGTTACATTTTAACATGTTGCATTTTAACATGATAAAATGTTACATTATAACATGTTTCAATTTAACATGATAAAATGTTACATTTTAACATTTTTCATTTTAACATCATAAAATGTTACATTTTAACATGTTACATTTTAATATGTTACATTTTAACATGTTGCATTCTAACATGTTGCATTTTAACATGATAAAATATTACATTTTAACATGTTGCATTTTTACATGATAAAATGTTACATTTTAACATGTTGCATTTAACATGATAAAATGTTACATTTTAACATGTTGCATTTTAACATGATAAAATGTTACATTTTAACATGTTTCAATTTAACATGATAAAATGTTACATTTTAACATGTTTTATTTTAAAATGTTACATTTTAAAATGTTACATTTTAACATGTTACATTTTTATATGTTACATTTTAACATGTTGCATTTTAACATGTTGCATTTTAACATGATAAAATGTTACATTTTAACATGTTACATTTTAACATGATAAAATGTTACATTTTAACATGTTGCATTTTAACATGATAAAATGTTACATTTTAACATGTTTCATTTTAACATGATAAAATGTTACATTTTAACATGTTTCATTTAAAAATGTTACATTTTAAAATGTTACATTTTAACATGTTACATTTTAATATGTTACATTTTAACATGTTGCATTTTAACATAGTAAAATGTTACATTTTAACATGTTGCATTTTAACATGATAAAATGTTACATTTTAACATATTGCGATTTAACATGATAAAATGCTACATTTTAAAATGTTACATTTGAACATGTTACATTTTAATATGTTACATTTTACTATGTTAAAATGCAACATGTTAAAATATAACATATTAAAATGTAACATGTTAAAATGTTACATTTTAAAATGTAACATTTTTAAATGAAACATGTTAAAATGTAACATTTTATCATGTTAAAATGAAACATGTTAAAATGTAACATTTTATCATGTTAAAATGCAACATGTTAAAATGTAACATATAAAAATGTAACATGTTAAAATGTAACATGTTAAAATGTAACATATAAAAATGTAACATGTTAAAATGTAACATTTTAAAATGTAACATTTTAAAATAAAACATGTTAAAATGTAACATTTTATCATGTTAAATTGAAACATGTTATAATGTAACATTTTATCATGTTAAAATGCAACATGTTAAAATGTAACATTTTATCATGTTAAAATGCAACATGTTAAAATGTAACATTTTATCATGTTAAAATGCAACATGTTAAAATGTAACATTTTATCATGTAAAATGCAACATGTTAAAATGTAACATTTTATCATGTTAAAATGCAACATGTTAAAATGTAACATTTTATCATGTTAAAATGCAACATGTTAAAATGTAACCTTTTATCATGTTAAAATGCAACATGTTAAAATGTAACATTTTATCATGTTAAAATGAAACATGTTAAAATGTAAGATTTTATCATGTTAAAATGAAACATGTAAAAATGTAACATTTTATCATGTTAAAATGAAACATGTTAAAATGTAACATTTTATGATGTTAAAATGAAACATGTTAAAATGTAACATTTTATCATGTTAAAATAAAACATGTTCAAATGTAACATTTTATCATGTTAAAATGCAACATGTTAAAATGTAACATATTAAAATGTAACATTTTAAAATGAAACATGTTAAAATGTAACATTTTATCATGTTAAAATGAAACATGTAAAATGTAACATTTTATCATGTTAAAATGCAACATGTTAAAATGCAACATGTTAAAATGTAACATTTTATCATGTTAAAATACAACATGTTAAAATGTATCATTTTATCATGTTAAAATGCAACATGTTTAAATGTGACATATTAAAATGTAACATGTTAAAATGTAACATTTTATGATGTTAAAATGAAAAATGTTAAAATGTAACATTTTATAATGTTTAAATGAAACATGTAAAAATGTAACATTTTTAAATTTAACATTTTATCATGTTAAAATGAAACATGTTAAAATGTAACATTTTATCATGTTAAAATGCAACATGTTTAAATGTGACATATTAAAATGTAACATGTTAAAATGTAACATTTTATCATGTTCAAATGCAACATGTTAAAATGTAACATATAAAAATGTAACATGTTAAAATGTAACATTTTAAAATGTAACATTTTAAAATAAAACATGTTAAAATGTAACATTTTATCATGTTAAATTGAAACATGTTATAATGTAACATTTTATCATGTTAAAATGCAACATGTTAAAATGTAACATTTTATCATGTTGAAATGCAACATGTTAAAATGTAACATTTTATCATGTTAAAATGCAACATGTTAAAATGTAACATTTTATCATGTAAAAATGCAACATGTTAAAATGTAATATTTTATCATGTTAAAATGCAACATGTTAAAATGCAACATGTTAAAATGTAACATTTTATCATGTTAAAATGCAACATGTTAAAATGTAACATATTAAAATGTAACATGTTAAAATGTAACATTTTATGATGTTAAAATGAAAAATGTTAAAATGTAACATTTTATCATGTTAAATTGAAACATGTTATAATGTAACATTTTATCATGTTAAAATGCAACATGTTAAAATGTAACATTTTATCATGTTAAAATGCAACATGTTAAAATGTAACATTTTATCATGTTAAAATGCAACATGTTAAAATGTAACCTTTTATCATGTTAAAATGCAACATGTTAAAATGTAACATTTTATCATGTTAAAATGAAACATGTTAAAATGTAAGATTTTATCATGTTAAAATGAAACATGTAAAAATGTAACATTTTATCATGTTAAAATGAAACATGTTAAAATGTAACATTTTATGATGTTAAAATGAAACATGTTAAAATGTAACATTTTATCATGTTAAAATAAAACATGTTAAAATGTAACATTTTATCATGTTAAAATGCAACATGTTAAAATGTAACATATTAAAATGTAACATTTTAAAATGAAACATGTTAAAATGTAACATTTTATCATGTTAAATGAAACATGTAAAATGTAACATTTTATCATGTTAAAATGCAACATGTTAAAATGCAACATGTTAAAATGTAACATTTTATCATGTTAAAATACAACATGTTAAAATGTAACATTTTATCATGTTAAAATGTTACATTTTAACATGTTGCATTTTAACATGATAAAATGTTACATTTTAACATGTTTCATTTTAACATGATAAAATGTCAAATTTAAAAATGTTACATTTTTACATGTTTCATTTGAACATGATAAAATGTTACATTTTAACATTTTTCATTTTAACATCATAAAATGTTACATTTTAACATGTTTCATTTTAACATGATAAAATCTTACATTTTAACATGTTACATTTTAACATGTTTCATTTTAACATGATAAAATCTTACATTTTAACATGTTTCATTTTAACATGATAAAATGTTACATTTTAACATGTTGCATTTTAACATGATAAAATGTTACATTTTAACATGTTTCATTTTAACATGATAAAATGTTACATTTTAACATGTTTCATTTTAACATGATAAAATGTTACATTTTAACATGTTTCATTTTAAAATGTTACATTTTAAAATGTTACATTTTAACATGTTACATTTTAATATGTTACATTTTAACATGTTGCATTTTAACATGATAAAATGTTACATTTTAACATGTTGCATTTTAACATGATAAAATGTAACATTTTAACATGTTGCATTTTAACATGATAAAATGTTACATTATAACATGTTTCATTTTAACATGATAAAATGTTACATTTTAACATGTTTCATTTTAACATGATAAAATGTTACATTTTAACATGTTTCATTTTAAAATGTTACATTTTAAAATGTTACATTTTAACATGTTGCATTTTAACATGATAAAATGTTACATTTTAACATGTTGCATTTTAACATGATAAAATGTTACATTTTAACATGTTGCATTTTAACATGATAAAATGTTACATTTTAACATGTTTCATTTTAACATGATAAAATGTTACATTTTAACATGTTTCATTTTAAAATGTTACATTTTAAAATGTTACATTTTAACATGTTTCATTTTAACATGATAAAATGTTACATTTTAACATGTTTCATTTTAACATGATAAAATGTTACATTTTAACATGTTGCATTTTAACATGATAAAATGTTACATTTTAACATGTTTCATTTTAAATTGTTACATTTTAAAATGTGACATTTTAACATGTTACATTTTAATATGTTACATTTTAACATGTTTCATTTTAACATAATAAAATGTTACATTTTAACATGTTTCATTTTAACATGATAAAATGTTACATTTTAACATGTTGCATTTTAACATGATATAATGTTACATTTTAACATGTTGCATTTTAACATGATAAAATGTTACATTTTAACATGTTGCATTTTAACATGATAAAATGTTACATTTTAAAATGTAACATTTTAAATTGTTACATTTTAAAATGTTACATTTTAAATTGTAACATTTTAAAATGTTACATTTTAACATGTTACATTTTAATACGTTACATTTTAACATGTTGCATTTTAACATGATAAAATGTTACATTTTAACATGTTTCATTTAAAAATGTTACATTAAAAAATGTAACATTTTAACATGTTACATTTTAATATGTTACATTTTAACATGTCTCATTTAAACATGGTAAAATGTTACATTTTAACATGTTGCATTTTAACATGATAAAATGTTACATTTTAACATGTTGCATTTTGACATGATAAAATGTTACATTTTAACATGTTGCATTTTAACATGTTGCATTTTAACATGATAAAATGTTACATTTTAACATGTTTCATTTAAACATGATAAAATGTTAAATTTAAAAATGTTACATTTTTACATGTTTCATTTAAACATTATAAAATGTTACATTTTAACATTTTTCATTTTAACATCATAAAATGTTACATTTTAACATGTTACCTTTTAATATGTCACATTTAAACATGTTGCATTTTAACATGATAAAATGTTACATTTTAACATGTTGTATTTTAACATGATAAAATGTTACATTTTAACATGTTGCATTTTAACATGATAAAATGTTACATTTTACATGTTTCATTTTAACATGATAAAATGTTACATTTTAACATGTTTCATTTTAAAATGTTACATTTTAATATGTTACATTTTAACATGTTGCATTTTAACATGATAAAATGTTACATTTTAACATGTTTTATTTTAACATGATAAAATGTTACATTTTAACATGTTTCATTTTAACATCATAAAATGTTACATTTTAACATGTTTCATTTTAACATGTTAAAATGTTACATTTTTACATGTTTCATTTTAACATGATAAAATCTTACATTTTAACATGTTTCATTTTAACATGATAAAATGTTACATTTTAACATGTTGCATTTTAACATGATAAAATGTTACATTTTAACATGTTGCATTTTAACATGATAAAATGTTACATTTTAACATGTTGCATTTTAACATGATAAAATGTTACATTTTAACATGTTGCATTTTAACATGATAAAATGTTACATTATAACATGTTTCAATTTAACATGATAAAATGTTACATTTTAACATTTTTCATTTTAACATCATAAAATGTTACATTTTAACATGTTACATTTTAATATGTTACATTTTAACATGTTGCATTTTAACATGTTGCATTTTAACATGATAAAATATTACATTTTAACATGTTGCATTTTTACATGATAAAATGTTACATTTTAACATGTTGCATTTAACATGATAAAATGTTACATTTTAACATGTTGCATTTTAACATGATAAAATGTTACATTTTAACATGTTTCAATTTAACATGATAAAATGTTACATTTTAACATGTTTTATTTTAAAATGTTACATTTTAAAATGTTACATTTTAACATGTTACATTTTTATATGTTACATTTTAACATGTTGCATTTTAACATGATAAAATGTTACATTTTAACATGTTACATTTTAACATGATAAAATGTTACATTTTAACATGTTGCATTTTAACATGATAAAATGTTACATTTTAACATGTTTCATTTTAACATGATAAAATGTTACATTTTAACATGT
Organism: Macrosteles quadrilineatus; assembly: GCF_028750875.1. Classification (NCBI taxonomy): domain Eukaryota; kingdom Metazoa; phylum Arthropoda; class Insecta; order Hemiptera; family Cicadellidae; genus Macrosteles; species Macrosteles quadrilineatus. The sequence goes on from NW_026542645.1 coordinate 692,980, forward strand.
TTCATTTAAAAATGTTACATTTTAAAATGTTACATTTTAACATGTTACATTTTAATATGTTACATTTTAACATGTTGCATTTTAACATAGTAAAATGTTACATTTTAACATGTTGCATTTTAACATGATAAAATGTTACATTTTAACATATTGCGATTTAACATGATAAAATGCTACATTTTAAAATGTTACATTTGAACATGTTACATTTTAATATGTTACATTTTACTATGTTAAAATGCAACATGTTAAAATATAACATATTAAAATGTAACATGTTAAAATGTTACATTTTAAAATGTAACATTTTTAAATGAAACATGTTAAAATGTAACATTTTATCATGTTAAAATGAAACATGTTAAAATGTAACATTTTATCATGTTAAAATGCAACATGTTAAAATGTAACATATAAAAATGTAACATGTTAAAATGTAACATGTTAAAATGTAACATATAAAAATGTAACATGTTAAAATGTAACATTTTAAAATGTAACATTTTAAAATAAAACATGTTAAAATGTAACATTTTATCATGTTAAATTGAAACATGTTATAATGTAACATTTTATCATGTTAAAATGCAACATGTTAAAATGTAACATTTTATCATGTTAAAATGCAACATGTTAAAATGTAACATTTTATCATGTTAAAATGCAACATGTTAAAATGTAACATTTTATCATGTAAAATGCAACATGTTAAAATGTAACATTTTATCATGTTAAAATGCAACATGTTAAAATGTAACATTTTATCATGTTAAAATGCAACATGTTAAAATGTAACCTTTTATCATGTTAAAATGCAACATGTTAAAATGTAACATTTTATCATGTTAAAATGAAACATGTTAAAATGTAACATTTTATCATGTTAAAATGAAACATGTAAAATGTAACATTTTATCATGTTAAAATGCAACATGTTAAAATGTAACATTTTATCATGTTAAAATACAACATGTTAAAATGTATCATTTTATCATGTTAAAATGCAACATGTTTAAATGTGACATATTAAAATGTAACATGTTAAAATGTAACATTTTATGATGTTAAAATGAAAAATGTTAAAATGTAACATTTTATAATGTTTAAATGAAACATGTAAAAATGTAACATTTTTAAATTTAACATTTTATCATGTTAAAATGAAACATGTTAAAATGTAACATTTTATCATGTTAAAATGCAACATGTTTAAATGTGACATATTAAAATGTAACATGTTAAAATGTAACATTTTATCATGTTCAAATGCAACATGTTAAAATGTAACATATAAAAATGTAACATGTTAAAATGTAACATTTTAAAATGTAACATTTTAAAATAAAACATGTTAAAATGTAACATTTTATCATGTTAAATTGAAACATGTTATAATGTAACATTTTATCATGTTAAAATGCAACATGTTAAAATGTAACATTTTATCATGTTGAAATGCAACATGTTAAAATGTAACATTTTATCATGTTAAAATGCAACATGTTAAAATGTAACATTTTATCATGTAAAAATGCAACATGTTAAAATGTAATATTTTATCATGTTAAAATGCAACATGTTAAAATGCAACATGTTAAAATGTAACATTTTATCATGTTAAAATGCAACATGTTAAAATGTAACATATTAAAATGTAACATGTTAAAATGTAACATTTTATGATGTTAAAATGAAAAATGTTAAAATGTAACATTTTATCATGTTAAATTGAAACATGTTATAATGTAACATTTTATCATGTTAAAATGCAACATGTTAAAATGTAACATTTTATCATGTTAAAATGCAACATGTTAAAATGTAACATTTTATCATGTTAAAATGCAACATGTTAAAATGTAACCTTTTATCATGTTAAAATGCAACATGTTAAAATGTAACATTTTATCATGTTAAAATGAAACATGTTAAAATGTAAGATTTTATCATGTTAAAATGAAACATGTAAAAATGTAACATTTTATCATGTTAAAATGAAACATGTTAAAATGTAACATTTTATGATGTTAAAATGAAACATGTTAAAATGTAACATTTTATCATGTTAAAATAAAACATGTTAAAATGTAACATTTTATCATGTTAAAATGCAACATGTTAAAATGTAACATATTAAAATGTAACATTTTAAAATGAAACATGTTAAAATGTAACATTTTATCATGTTAAATGAAACATGTAAAATGTAACATTTTATCATGTTAAAATGCAACATGTTAAAATGCAACATGTTAAAATGTAACATTTTATCATGTTAAAATACAACATGTTAAAATGTAACATTTTATCATGTTAAAATGTTACATTTTAACATGTTGCATTTTAACATGATAAAATGTTACATTTTAACATGTTTCATTTTAACATGATAAAATGTCAAATTTAAAAATGTTACATTTTTACATGTTTCATTTGAACATGATAAAATGTTACATTTTAACATTTTTCATTTTAACATCATAAAATGTTACATTTTAACATGTTTCATTTTAACATGATAAAATCTTACATTTTAACATGTTACATTTTAACATGTTTCATTTTAACATGATAAAATCTTACATTTTAACATGTTTCATTTTAACATGATAAAATGTTACATTTTAACATGTTGCATTTTAACATGATAAAATGTTACATTTTAACATGTTTCATTTTAACATGATAAAATGTTACATTTTAACATGTTTCATTTTAACATGATAAAATGTTACATTTTAACATGTTTCATTTTAAAATGTTACATTTTAAAATGTTACATTTTAACATGTTACATTTTAATATGTTACATTTTAACATGTTGCATTTTAACATGATAAAATGTTACATTTTAACATGTTGCATTTTAACATGATAAAATGTAACATTTTAACATGTTGCATTTTAACATGATAAAATGTTACATTATAACATGTTTCATTATAACATGATAAAATGTTACATTTTAACATGTTTCATTTTAAAATGTTACATTTTAAAATGTTACATTTTAACATGTTGCATTTTAATATGATAAAATGTTACATTTTAACATGTTGCATTTTAACATGATAAAATGTTACATTTTAACATGTTGCATTTTAACATGATAAAATGTTACATTTTAACATGTTTCATTTTAACATGATAAAATGTTACATTTTAACATGTTTCATTTTAAAATGTTACATTTTAAAATGTTACATTTTAACATGTTTCATTTTAACATGATAAAATGTTACATTTTAACATGTTTCATTTTAACATGATAAAATGTTACATTTTAACATGTTGCATTTTAACATGATAAAATGTTACATTTTAACATGTTTCATTTTAAATTGTTACATTTTAAAATGTGACATTTTAACATGTTACATTTTAATATGTTACATTTTAACATGTTTCATTTTAACATAATAAAATGTTACATTTTAACATGTTTCATTTTAACATGATAAAATGTTACATTTTAACATGTTGCATTTTAACATGATATAATGTTACATTTTAACATGTTGCATTTTAACATGATAAAATGTTACATTTTAACATGTTGCATTTTAACATGATAAAATGTTACATTTTAAAATGTAACATTTTAAATTGTTACATTTTAAAATGTTACATTTTAAATTGTAACATTTTAAAATGTTACATTTTAACATGTTACATTTTAATACGTTACATTTTAACATGTTGCATTTTAACATGATAAAATGTTACATTTTAACATGTTGCATTTTAACATGATAAAATGCTACATTTTAACATGTTTCATTTTAACATGATAAAATGTTACATTTTAACATGTTCCATTTTAACATGATAAAATGTTACATTTTAACATGTTGCATTTTAACATGATAAAATGTTACATTTTTACATGTTGCATTTTAACATGATAAAAATGTTACATTTTAACATGTTGCATTTTAACATGATAAAATGTTACATTATAACATGTTGCATTTTAACATGATAAAATGTTACATTTTAACATGTTTCATTTTAACATGATAATATGTTACATTTTAACATGTTTCATTTTAAAATGTTACATTTTAACATGTTACATTTTAATATGTTACATTTTAACATGTTGCATTTTAACATGATAAAATGTTACATTTTAACATGTTGCATTTCAACATGATAAAATGTTACATTTTAACATGTTGCATTTTAACATGATAAAATGTTACATTTAAACATGTTTCATTTTAACATGATAAAATGTTACATTTTAACATGTTTCATTTAAAAATGTTACAATTTAAAATGTTACATTTTAACATGTTACATTTTAATATGTTACATTTTAACATGTTGCATTTAACCATGATAAAATGTTACATTTTAACATGTTGCATTTTAACATGATAAAATGTTACATTTTAACATATTGCGATTTAACATGATAAAATGTTACATTTGAACATGTTACATTTTAATATGTTACATTTTAACATGTTGCATTTTAACATGATAAAATGTTACATTTTAACATGTTGCATTTTAACATGATAAAATGTTACATTTTAACATGTTTCATTTTAACATGATAAAATGTTACATTTTAACATGTTTCATTTTAACATGATAAAATGTTACATTTTAACGTTTCATTTTAACATGATAAAATGTTACATTTTAACATGTTTCATTTTAACATGTTACATTTTAACATGTTTCATTTTAACATGATAAAATGTTACATTTTAACATGTTGCATTTTAACATGATGAAATGTTACATTTTAACATGTTTCATTTTAACATGATAAAATGTTACATTTTAACATGTTGCATTTTAACATGATAAAATGTTACATTTTAACATGTTTCATTTTAACATGATAAAATGTTACATTTTAACATGTTTCATTTTAACATGATAAAATGTTACATTTTAACATGTTTCATTTTAACATGATAAAATGTTACATTTTAACATGTTTCATTTTAACATGATAAAATGTTACATTTTAACATGTTTCATTTTAACATGATAAAATGTTACATTTTAACATGTTTCATTTTAACATGATAAAATCTTACATTTTACATGTTTCATTTTAACATGATAAAATGTTACTTTTTAACATGTTGCATTTTAACATGATAAAATGTTACATTTTAACATGTTGCATTTTAACATGATAAAATGTTACATTTTAACTTGTTTCATTTTAACATGATAACATGTTACATTTTAACATGTTTCATTTAAAAATGTTACATTAAAAAATTTTACATTTTAACATGTTATATTTTAATATGTTACATTTTAACATGTTGCATTTTAACATGATAAAATGTTACATTTTAACATGTTGCATTTTAACATGATAAAATGTTACATTTTAACATATTGCGATTTAACACGATAAAATGTTACATTTTAAAATGTTACATTTGAACATGTTACATTTTAATATGTTACATTTTAACATGTTGCATTTTAACATGATAAAATGTTACATTTTAACATGTTGCATTTTAACATGATATAATGTTACATTTTAAAATGTTTCATTTTAACATGATAAAATGTTACATTTTAACATGTTTCATTTTAACATGATAAAATGTTACATTTTAACATGTTTCATTTTAACATGATAAAATGTTACATTTTAACATGTTTCATTTTAACATGATAAAATGTTACATTTTAACATGTTTCATTTTAACATGATAAAATGTTACATTTTAACATGTTTCATTTTAACATGGTAAAATCTTACATTTTAACATGTTTCATTTTAACATGATAAAATGTTACTTTTTAACATGTTGCATTTTAACATGATAAAATGTTACATTTTAACATGTTGCATTTTAACATGATAAAATGTTACATTTTAACTTGTTTCATTTTAACATGATAACATGTTACATTTTAACATGTTTCATTTAAAAATGTTACATTAAAAAATGTTACATTTTAACATGTTATATTTTAATATGTTACATTTTAACATGTTGCATTTTAACATGATAAAATGTTACATTTTAACATGTTGCATTTTAACATGATAAAATGTTACATTTTAACATGTTGCATTTTAACATGATAAAATGTTACATTTTAACATGTTGCATTTTACCATGATAAAATGTTACATTTTAACATGTTTCATTTTAACATGATAAAATGTTAAATTTAAAAATGTTACATTTTTACATGTTTCATTTAAACATGATAAAATGTTACATTTTAACATTTTTCATTTTAACATCATAAAATGTTACATTTTAACATGTTTCATTTTAACATGATAAAATCTTACATTTTAACATGTTTCATTTTAACATGATAAAATGTTACATTTTAACATGTTGCATTTTAACATGATAAAATGTTACATTTTAACATGTTGCATTTTAACATGATAAAATGTTACATTTTAACATGTTTCATTTTAACATGATAAAATGTTACATTTTAACATGTTTCATTTTAAAATGTTACATTTTAAAATGTTACATTTTAACATGTTACATTTTAATATGTTACATTTTAACATGTTGCATTTTAACATGATAAAATGTTACATTTTAACATGTTGCATTTTAACATGATAAAATGTTACATTGTAACATGTTGCATTTTAACACGTTCGCTGCGGGCCATCAAACAGCAGGCGTAGCCCCAGTGCGGCGCAGCCCGCAGCGTCGAACAAACTCGATTGCCGGGTTATTGGCTCTCATATTTCGGTATGACAAATAGCAAATAACATGCGGTGATGTCCTGCTTTAGAACAAGAGTCGACGTGGTTCGCTTAACACTCACAGATAGCAGCACTGCTTGGAACGTAGCCAGTCCCATAGTATTGCCAATTTGAGGGAGAAAGACGGGACAACAAGTTGATTTTTAAGTTTGCCAGACGGGGATTTTATGGGGAAATTTTACTACCAACCTACAACACAAGAAAAAGCAAGTCACCCACTACACGCTAACGTGGTATAGGTCCGCCTCCGACCGACGCTAGAGCACAAACTATGATATACGAAAGTCATTGCCGAGCGTATCCCATCGGTTACAGCAGCACCTGAACAGCGTTTGGCCCGTATCCGATCGGATACGCCCGCAGTGAACGTGTTAACATGATAAAATGTTACATTATAACATGTTTCATTTTAACATGATAAAATGTTACATTTTAACATGTTTCATTTTAAAATGTTACATTTTAAAATGTTACATTTTAACATGTTGCATTTTAACATTATAAAATGTTACATTTTAACATGTTGCATTTTAACAAGATAAAATGTTACATTTTAACATGTTGCATTTTAACATGATAAAATGTTACATTTTAACATGTTTCATTTTAACATGATAAAATGTTACATTTTAACATGTTTCATTTTAACATGATAAAATGTTACATTTTAACATGTTTCATTTAAAAATGTTACATTTTAAAATGTTACATTTTAACATGTTACATTTTAATATGTTACATTTTAACATGTTGCATTTTAACATAGTAAAATGTTACATTTTAAAATGTTGCATTTTAACATGATAAAATGTTACATTTTAACATATTGCGATTTAACATGATAAAATGTTACATTTTAAAATGTTACATTTGAACATGTTACATTTTAATATGTTACATTTTAACATGTCTCATTTTAACATGGTAAAATGTTACATTTTAACTTGTTTCATTTTAACATGATAACATGTTACATTTTAACATGATAAAATGTTACATTTTAACATGTTTCATTTTAACATGATAAAATGTTACATTTTAACATGTTTCATTTTAACATGATAAAATGTTACATTTTAACGTTTCATTTTAACATGATAAAATGTTACATTTTAACATGTTGCATTTTAACATGATGAAATGTTACATTTTAACATGTTTCATTTTAACATGATAAAATGTTACATTTTAACATGATAAAATGTTACATTTTAACATGTTTCATTTTAACATGATAAAATGTTACATTTAAACATGTTTCATTTTAACATGATAAAATGTTACATTTTAACATGTTTCATTTTAACATGATAAAATGTTACATTTTAACATGTTTCATTTTAACATGATAAAATCTTACATTTTAACATGTTTCATTTTAACATGATAAAATCTTACATTTTAACATGTTTCATTTTAACATGATAAAATGTTACTTTTTAACATGTTGCATTTTAACATGATAAAATGTTACATTTTAACATGTTGCATTTTAACATGATAAAATGTTACATTTTAACTTGTTTCATTTTAACATGATAACATGTTACATTTTAACATGTTTCATTTAAAAATGTTACATTAAAAAATGTTACATTTTAACATGTTATATTTTAATATGTTACATTTTAACATGTTGCATTTTAACATGATAAAATGTTACATTTTAACATGTTGCATTTTAACATGATAAAATGTTACATTTTAACATGTTGCATTTTAACATGATAAAATGTTACATTTTAACATGTTGCATTTTACCATGATAAAATGTTACATTTTAACATGTTTCATTTTAACATGATAAAATGTTAAATTTAAAAATGTTACATTTTTACATGTTTCATTTAAACATGATAAAATGTTACATTTTAACATTTTTCATTTTAACATCATAAAATGTTACATTTTTACATGTTTCATTTTAACATGATAAAATCTTACATTTTAACATGTTTCATTTTAACATGATAAAATGTTACATTTTAACATGTTGCATTTTAACATGATAAAATGTTACATTTTAACATGTTGCATTTTAACATGATAAAATGTTACATTTTAACATGTTTCATTTTAACATGATAAAATGTTACATTTTAACATGTTTCATTTTAAAATGTTACATTTTAAAATGTTACATTTTAACATGTTACATTTTAATATGTTACATTTTAACATGTTGCATTTTAACATGATAAAATGTTACATTTTAACATGTTGCATTTTAACATGATAAAATGTTACATTTTAACATGTTGCATTTTAACATGATAAAATGTTACATTTTAACATGTTTCATTTTAACATGATAAAAAGCTACTTTTTAAAATGTTACATTTTAACATGTTACATTTTAATATGTTACATTTTAACATGTTGCATTTTAACATAGTAAAATGTTACATTTTAACATGTTGCATTTTAACATGATAAAATGTTACATTTTAACATATTGCGATTTAACATGATAAAATGTTACTTTTTAAAATGTTACATTTGAACATGTTACATTTTAATATGTTACATTTTAACATGATAAAATGTTACATTTTAACATGTTTCATTTAAAAATGTTACATTAAAAAATGTTACATTTTAACATGTTACATTTTAATATGTTACATTTTAACATGTCTCATTTTAACATGGTAAAATGTTACATTTTAACATGTTGCATTTTAACATGATAATATGTTACATTTTAACATGTTGCATTTTAACATGATAAAATGTTACATTTTAACATGTTGCATTTTAACATGATAAAATGTTACATTTTAACATGTTTCATTTTAACACGATAAAATGTTAAATTTAAAAATGTTACATTTTTACATGTTTCATTTAAACATTATAAAATGTTACATTTTAACATTTTTCATTCTAACATTATAAAATGTAACATTTTAACATTGTTCATTTTAACATCATAAAATGTAACATTTTAACATGTTACATTTTAATATGTCACATTTAAACATGTTGCATTTTAACATGATAAAATGTTACATTTTAACATGTTGTATTTTAACATGATAAAATGTTACATTTTAACATGTTGCATTTTAACATGTTGCATTTTAACATGTTGCATTTTAACATGATAAAATGTTACATTTTACATGTTTCATTTTAACATGATAAAATGTTACATTTTAACATGTTTCATTTTAAAATGTTACATTTTAATATGTTACATTTTAACATGTTGCATTTTAACATGATAAAATGTTACATTTTAACATGTTTTATTTTAACATGATAAAATGTTACATTTTAACATGTTTCATTTTAACATCATAAAATGTTACATTTTAACATGTTTCATTTTAACATGATAAAATGTTACATTTTTACATGTTTCATTTTAACATGATAAAATCTTACATTTTAACATGTTTCATTTTAACATGATAAAATGTTACATTTTAACTTGTTTCATTTTAACATGATAACATGTTACATTTTAACATGTTTCATTAAAAAATGTTACATTAAAAAATGTTACATTTTAACATGTTATATTTTAATATGTTACATTTTAACATGTTTCATTTTAACATGATAAAATCTTACATTTTAACATGTTTCATTTTAACATGATAAAATGTTACATTTTAACATGTTGCATTTTAACATGATAAAATGTTACATTTTAACAAGTTGCATTTTAACATGATAAAATGTTACATTTTAACATGTTTCATTTTAACATGATAAAATGTTACATTTTAACATGTTTCATTTTAAAATGTTACATTTTAACATGTTACATTTTAATATGTTACATTTTAACATGTTGCATTTTAACATGATAAAATGTTACATTATAACATGTTTCATTTTAACATGATAAAATGTTACATTTTAACATGTTTCATTTTAAAATGTTACATTTTAAAATGTTACATTTTAACATGTTGCATTTTAACATGATAAAATGTTACATTTTAACATGTTGCATTTTAACATGATAAAATGTTACATTTTAACATGTTGCATTTTAACATGATAAAATGTTACATTTAAACATGTTTCATTTTAACATGATAAAATGTTACATTTTAACATGTTTCATTTTAAAATGTTACATTTTAAAATGTTACATTTTAACATGTTACATTTTAACATGTTTCATTTTAACATGATAAAATGTTACTTTTTAACATGTTTCATTTTAACATGATAAAATGTTACATTTTAACATGTTGCATTTTAACATGATAAAATGTTACATTTTAACATGTTGCATTTTAACATGATAAAATGTTACATTTTAACATGTTTCATTTTAAATTGTTACATTTTAAAATGTAACATTTTAACATGTTACATTTTAATATGTTACATTTTAACATGTTTCATTTTAACATAATAAAATGTTACATTTTAACATGTTTCATTTTAACATGATAAAATGTTACATTTTAACATGTTGCATTTTAACATGATAAAATGTTACATTTTAACATGTTGCATTTTAACATGATAAAATGTTACATATTTACATGTTGCATTTTAACATGATAAAATGTTACATTTTAAAATGTTACATTTTAAATTGTTACATTTTAAAATGTTACATTTTAAATTGTAACATTTTAAAATGTTACATTTTAACATGTTACATTTTAATACGTTACATTTTAACATGTTGCATTTTAACATGATAAAATGTTACATTTTAACATGTTGCATTTTAACATGATAAAATGCTACATTTTAACGTTTCATTTTAACATGATAAAATGTTACATTTTAACATGTTTCATTTTAACATGATAAAATGTTACATTTTAACATGTTGCATTTTAACATGATAAAATGTTACATTTTTACATGTTGCATTTTAACATGATAAAAATGTTACATTTTAACATGTTGCATTTTAACATGATAAAATGTTACATTTTAAAATGTTACATTTGAACATGTTACATTTTAATATGTTACATTTTAACATTTTGCATTTTAACATGATAAAATATTACATTTTAACATGTTGCATTTTAACATGATAAAATGTTACATTTTAACATGTTACATTTTAATATGTTACATTTTAACATGTTGCATTTTAACATGATAAAATGTTACATTTTAACATGTTGCATTTTAACATGATAAAATGTTACATTTTAACATGTTGCATTTTAACATGATAAAATGTTACATTTTAACATGTTGCATTTTAACATGATAAAATGTTACATTTTAACATGTTGCATTTTAACATGATAAAATGTTACATTTTAACATGTTTCATTTTAACATGAAAAAATGTTACATTTTAACATGTTTCATTTAAAAATGTTACAATTTAAAATGTTACATTTTAACATGTTACATTTTAATATGTTACATTTTAACATGCTGCATTTTAACATGATAAAATGTTACATTTTAACATGTTGCATTTTAACATGATAAATGTTACATTTTAACATGTTTCATTTTAACATGATATAATGTTACATTTTAACATGTTTCATTTTAACATGATAAAATGTTACATTTTAACATGTTTCATTTTAACATGATAAAATGTTACATTTTAACATGTTTCATTTTAACACGATAAAATGTTACATTTTAACATGTTTCATTTTAACATGATAAAATGTTACATTTTAACATGTTTCATTTTAACATGATAAAATTTTACATTTTAACATGTTGCATTTTAACATGATAAAATGTAAAATTTATCATGTTTAATTTTAAAATGTTACATTTTAAAATGTAACATTTTAACATGTTACATTTTAATATGTTACATTTTAACATGTTTCATTTTAACATAATAAAATGTTACATTTTAACATGTTGCATTTTAACATGATAAAATGTTACATTTTAACATGTTGCATTTTAACATGATAAAATGTTACATTTAAACATGTTGCATTTAACATGATAAAATGTTACATTTTAACATGTTGCATTTTAACATGATAAAATGTTACATTTTAACATGTTTCATTTTAACATGATAAAATGTTACATATTAACATGTTGCATTTTAACATGATAAAATGTTACATTTTAACATGTTTCATTTTAAAATGTTACATTTTAAAATGTAACATTTTAACATGTTACATTTTAATATGTTACATTTTAACATGTTTCATTTTAACATGATAAAATGTTACATTTTAACGTTTCATTTTAACATGATAAAATGTTACATTTTACATGTTGCATTTTAACATGATAAAATGTTTCATTTTAACATGTTGCATTTTAACATGATAAAATGTTACATTTTAACATGTTTCATTTTAACATGATAAAATGTTACATTTAAAAATTTTACATTTTTACGTTTCATTTAAACATGATATAATGTTACATTTTAACATTTTTCATTTTAACATGATAAAATGTTACATTTTAACATGTTGCATTTTAACATGATAAAATGTTACATTTAAACATGTTGCATTTTAACATGATAAAATGTTACATTTTAACATGTTGCATTTTAACATGATAAAATGTTACATTTTAACATGTTGCATTTTAACATGATAAAATGTTACATTTTAACATATTGCAATTTAACATGATAAAATGTTACATTTTAACGTTTCATTTTAACATGATAAAATGTTACATTTTAACATGTTTCATTTTAACATGTTACATTTTAACATGTTGCATTTTAACATGATAAAATCTTACATTTTAACATGTTGCATTTTAACATGATAAAATGTTACATTTTAACATGTTTCATTTTAACATGATAAAATGTTACATTTTAACATGTTGCATTTTAACATGATAAAATGTTACATTTTAACATGTTTCATTTTAACATGATAAAATGTTACATTTTAACATGTTGCATTTTAACATGATAAAATGTTACATTTTTACATGTTGCATTTTAACATGATAAAAATGTTACATTTTAACATGTTGCATTTTAACATGATAAAATGTTACATTTTAAAATGTTACATTTTTACATGTTGCATTTTAACATGATAAAAATGTTACATTTTAACATGTTGCATTTTAACATGATAAAATGTTACATTTTAAAATGTTACATTTGAACATGTTACATTTTAATATGTTACATTTTAACATTTTGCATTTTAACATGATAAAATATTACATTTTAACATGTTGCATTTTAACATGATAAAATGTTACATTTTAACATGTTACATTTTAATATGTTACATTTTAACATGTTGCATTTTAACATGATAAAATGTTACATTTTAACATGTTGCATTTTAACATGATAAAATGTTACATTTTAACATGTTGCATTTTAACATGATAAAATGTTACATTTTAACATGTTGCATTTTAACATGATAAAATGTTACATTTTAACATGTTTCATTTTAACATGAAAAAATGTTACATTTTAACATGTTTCATTTAAAAATGTTACAATTTAAAATGTTACATTTTAACATGTTACATTTTAATATGTTACATTTTAACATGCTGCATTTTAACATGATAAAATGTTACATTTTAACATGTTGCATTTTAACATGATAAATGTTACATTTTAACATGTTTCATTTTAACATGATATAATGTTACATTTTAACATGTTTCATTTTAACATGATAAAATGTTACATTTTAACATGTTTCATTTTAACATGATAAAATGTTACATTTTAACATGTTTCATTTTAACACGATAAAATGTTACATTTTAACATGTTTCATTTTAACATGATAAAATGTTACATTTTAACATGTTTCATTTTAACATGATAAAATGTTACATTTTAACATGTTGCATTTTAACATGATAAAATGTAAAATTTATCATGTTTAATTTTAAAATGTTACATTTTAAAATGTAACATTTTAACATGTTACATTTTAATATGTTACATTTTAACATGTTTCATTTTAACATAATAAAATGTTACATTTTAACATGTTGCATTTTAACATGATAAAATGTTACATTTTAACATGTTGCATTTTAACATGATAAAATGTTACATTTAAACATGTTGCATTTAACATGATAAAATGTTACATTTTAACATGTTGCATTTTAACATGATAAAATGTTACATTTTAACATGTTTCATTTTAACATGATAAAATGTTACATATTAACATGTTGCATTTTAACATGATAAAATGTTACATTTTAACATGTTTCATTTTAAAATGTTACATTTTAAAATGTAACATTTTAACATGTTACATTTTAATATGTTACATTTTAACATGTTTCATTTTAACATGATAAAATGTTACATTTTAACGTTTCATTTTAACATGATAAAATGTTACATTTTACATGTTGCATTTTAACATGATAAAATGTTTCATTTTAACATGTTGCATTTTAACATGATAAAATGTTACATTTTAACATGTTTCATTTTAACATGATAAAATGTTACATTTAAAAATTTTACATTTTTACGTTTCATTTAAACATGATATAATGTTACATTTTAACATTTTTCATTTTAACATGATAAAATGTTACATTTTAACATGTTGCATTTTAACATGATAAAATGTTACATTTAAACATGTTGCATTTTAACATGATAAAATGTTACATTTTAACATGTTGCATTTTAACATGATAAAATGTTACATTTTAACATGTTGCATTTTAACATGATAAAATGTTACATTTTAACATATTGCAATTTAACATGATAAAATGTTACATTTTAACGTTTCATTTTAACATGATAAAATGTTACATTTTAACATGTTTCATTTTAACATGTTACATTTTAACATGTTGCATTTTAACATGATAAAATCTTACATTTTAACATGTTGCATTTTAACATGATAAAATGTTACATTTTAACATGTTTCATTTTAACATGATAAAATGTTACATTTTAACATGTTGCATTTTAACATGATAAAATGTTACATTTTAACATGTTTCATTTTAACATGATAAAATGTTACATTTTAACATATTTCATTTTAACATGATAAAATGTTACATTTTAACATGTTTCATTTTAACATGATAAAATGTTACATTTCAATATGTGTCATTTTAACATGATAAAATGTTACATTTTAACATGTTTCATTTTAACATGATAAAATGTTACATTTTAACATGTTTCATTTTAACATGATAAAATCTTACATTTTAACATGTTTCATTCTAACATGATAAAATGTTACTTTTTAACAAGTTGCATTTTAACATGATAAAATGTTACATTTTAACATGTTGCATTTTAACATGATAAAATGTTACATTTTAACTTGTTTCATTTTAACATGATAAAATGTTACATTTTAACATGTTTCATTTAAAAATGTTACATTAAAAAATGTTACATTTAAACATGTTATATTTTAATATGTTACATTTTAACATGTTGCATTTTAAAATGATAAAATGTTACATTTTAACATGTTGCATTTTAACATGATAAAATGTTACATTTTAACATGTTGCATTTTAACATGATAAAATGTTACATTTTAACATGTTTCATTTTTACATGAAAAAATGTTAAATTTAAAAATGTTACATTTTTACATGTTTCATTTAAACATGATAAAATGTTACATTTTAACATTTTTCATTTTAACATCATAAAATGTTACATTTTAACATGTTTCATTTTAACATGATAAAATGTTACATTTTAACATGTTGCATTTTAACATGATAAAATGTTACATTTTAACATGTTGCATTTTAACATGATAAAATGTTACATATTTACATGTTGCATTTTAACATGATAAAATGTTACATTTTAAAATGTTACATTTTAAATTGTTACATTTTAAAATGTTACATTTTAAATTGTAACATTTTAAAATGTTACATTTTAACATGTTACATTTTAATACGTTACATTTTAACATGTTGCATTTTAACATGATAAAATGTTACATTTTAACATGTTGCATTTTAACATGATAAAATGCTACATTTTAACGTTTCATTTTAACATGATAAAATGTTACATTTTAACATGTTTCATTTTAACATGATAAAATGTTACATTTTAACATGTTGCATTTTAACATGATAAAATGTTACATTTTTACATGTTGCATTTTAACATGATAAAAATGTTACATTTTAACATGTTGCATTTTAACATGATAAAATGTTACATTTTAACATGTTTCATTTTAAAATGTTACATTTTAAAATGTTACATTTTAACATGTTGCATTTTAACATGATAAAATGTTACATTATAACATGTTTCATTTTAACATGATAAAATGTTACATTTTAACATGTTGCATTTTAACATGATAAAATGTTACATTTTAACATATTGCAATTTAACATGATAAAATGTTACATTTTAACGTTTCATTTTAACATGATAAAATGTTACATTTTAACATGTTTCATTTTAACATGTTACATTTTAACATGTTGCATTTTAACATGATAAAATGTTACATTTTAACATGTTGCATTTTAACATGATAAAATGTTACATTTTAACATGTTTCATTTTAACATGATAAAATGTTACATTTTAACATGTTGCATTTTAACATGATAAAATGTTACATTTTAACATGTTTCATTTTAACATGATAAAATGTTACATTTTAACATATTTCATTTTAACATGATAAAATGTTACATTTTAACATGTTTCATTTTAACATGATAAAATGTTACATTTCAATATGTGTCATTTTAACATGATAAAATGTTACATTTTAACATGTTTCATTTTAACATGATAAAATGTTACATTTTAACATGTTTCATTTTAACATGATAAAATCTTACATTTTAACATGTTTCATTCTAACATGATAAAATGTTACTTTTTAACAAGTTGCATTTTAACATGATAAAATGTTACATTTTAACATGTTGCATTTTAACATGATAAAATGTTACATTTTAACTTGTTTCATTTTAACATGATAAAATGTTACATTTTAACATGTTTCATTTAAAAATGTTACATTAAAAAATGTTACATTTTAACATGTTATATTTTAATATGTTACATTTTAACATGTTGCATTTTAAAATGATAAAATGTTACATTTTAACATGTTGCATTTTAACATGATAAAATGTTACATTTTAACATGTTGCATTTTAACATGATAAAATGTTACATTTTAACATGTTGCATTTTAACATGATAAAATGTTACATTTTAACATGTTTCATTTTTACATGAAAAAATGTTAAATTTAAAAATGTTACATTTTTACATGTTTCATTTAAACATGATAAAATGTTACATTTTAACATTTTTCATTTTAACATCATAAAATGTTACATTTTAACATGTTTCATTTTAACATGATAAAATGTTACATTTTAACATGTTGCATTTTAACATGATAAAATGTTACATTTTAACATGTTGCATTTTAACATGATAAAATGTTACATATTTACATGTTGCATTTTAACATGATAAAATGTTACATTTTAAAATGTTACATTTTAAATTGTTACATTTTAAAATGTTACATTTTAAATTGTAACATTTTAAAATGTTACATTTTAACATGTTACATTTTAATACGTTACATTTTAACATGTTGCATTTTAACATGATAAAATGTTACATTTTAACATGTTGCATTTTAACATGATAAAATGCTACATTTTAACGTTTCATTTTAACATGATAAAATGTTACATTTTAACATGTTTCATTTTAACATGATAAAATGTTACATTTTAACATGTTGCATTTTAACATGATAAAATGTTACATTTTTACATGTTGCATTTTAACATGATAAAAATGTTACATTTTAACATGTTGCATTTTAACATGATAAAATGTTACATTTTAAAATGTTACATTTTAAAATGTTACATTTTAACATGTTGCATTTTAACATGATAAAATGTTACATCATAACATGTTTTATTTTAACATGATAAAATGTTACATTTTAACATGTTTCATTTTAAAATGTTACATTTTAAAATGTTACATTTTAACAAGTTGCATTTTAACATGATAAAATGTTACATTTTTACATGTTGCATTTTAACATGATAAAAATGTTACATTTTAACATGTTGCATTTTAACATGATAAAATGTTACATTTTAAAATGTTACATTTTAACATGTTACATTTTAATATGTTACATTTTAACATGTTGCATTTTAACATGATAAAATGTTACATTATAACATGTTTCATTTTAACATGATAAAATGTTACATTTTAACATGTTTCATTTTAAAATGTTACATTTTAAAATGTTACATTTTAACATGTTGCATTTTAACATGATAAAATGTTACATTTTAACATGTTGCATTTTAACATGATAAAATGTTACATTTTAACATGTTGCATTTTAACATGATAAAATGTTACATTTAAACATGTTTCATTTTAACATGATAAAATGTTACATTTTAACATGTTTCATTTTAAAATGTTACATTTTAAAATGTTACATTTTAACATGTTACATTTTAACATGTTTCATTTTAACATGATAAAATGTTACATTTTAACATGTTTCATTTTAACATGATAAAATGTTACATTTTAACATGTTGCATTTTAACATGATAAAATGTTACATTTTAACATGTTGCATTTTAACATGATAAAATGTTACATTTTAACATGTTTCATTTTAAATTGTTACATTTTAAAATGTAACATTTTAACATGTTACATTTTAATATGTTACATTTTAACATGTTTCATTTTAACATAATAAAATGTTACATTTTAACATGTTTCATTTTAACATGATAAAATGTTACATTTTAACATGTTGCATTTTAACATGATAAAATGTTACATTTTAACATGTTGCATTTTAACATGATAAAATGTTACATATTTACATGTTGCATTTTAACATGATAAAATGTTACATTTTAAAATGTTACATTTTAAATTGTTACATTTTAAAATGTTACATTTTAAATTGTAACATTTTAAAATGTTACATTTTAACATGTTACATTTTAATACGTTACATTTTAACATGTTGCATTTTAACATGATAAAATGTTACATTTTAACATGTTGCATTTTAACATGATAAAATGCTACATTTTAACGTTTCATTTTAACATGATAAAATGTTACATTTTAACATGTTTCATTTTAACATGATAAAATGTTACATTTTAACATGTTGCATTTTAACATGATAAAATGTTACATTTTTACATGTTGCATTTTAACATGATAAAAATGTTACATTTTAACATGTTGCATTTTAACATGATAAAATGTTACATTTTAAAATGTTACATTTGAACATGTTACATTTTAATATGTTACATTTTAACATTTTGCATTTTAACATGATAAAATATTACATTTTAAAATGTTGCATTTTAACATGATAAAATGTTACATTTTAACATGTTACATTTTAATATGTTACATTTTAACATGTTGCATTTTAACATGATAAAATGTTACATTTTAACATGTTGCATTTTAACATGATAAAATGTTACATTTTAACATGTTGCATTTTAACATGATAAAATGTTACATTTTAACATGTTTCATTTTAACATGATAAAATGTTACATTTTAACATGTTTCATTTAAAAATGTTACAATTTAAAATGTTACATTTTAACATGTTACATTTTAATATGTTACATTTTAACATGCTGCATTTTAACATGATAAAATGTTACATTTTAACATGTTGCATTTTAACATGATAAATGTTACATTTTAACATATTTCATTTTAACATGATATAATGTTACATTTTAACATGTTTCATTTTAACATGATAAAATGTTACATTTTAACATGTTTCATTTTAACATGATAAAATGTTACATTTTAACATGTTTCATTTTAACACGATAAAATGTTACATTTTAACATGTTTCATTTTAACATGATAAAATGTTACATTTTAACATGTTTCATTTTAACATGATAAAATGTTACATTTTAACATGTTGCATTTTAACATGATAAAATGTAAAATTTATCATGTTTAATTTTAAAATGTTACATTTTAAAATGTAACATTTTAACATGTTACATTTTAATATGTTACATTTTAACATGTTTCATTTTAACATAATAAAATGTAACATTTTAACATGTTGCATTTTAACATGATAAAATGTTACATTTTAACATGTTGCATTTTAACATGATAAAATGTTACATTTTAACATGTTGCATTTAACATGATAAAATGTTACATTTTAACATGTTGCATTTTAACATGATAAAATGTTACATTTTAACATGTTTCATTTTAACATGATAAAATGTTACATATTAACATGTTGCATTTTAACATGATAAAATGTTACATTTTAACATGTTTCATTTTAAAATGTTACATTTTAAAATGTAACATTTTAACATGTTACATTTTAATATGTTACATTTTAACATGTTTCATTTTAACATGATAAAATGTTACATTTTAACGTTTCATTTTAACATGATAAAATGTTACATTTTACATGTTGCATTTTAACATGATAAAATGTTTCATTTTAACATGTTGCATTTTAACATGATAAAATGTTACATTTTAACATGTTTCATTTTAACATGATAAAATGTTACATTTAAAAATTTTACATTTTTACGTTTAATTTAAACATGATATAATGTTACATTTTAACATTTTTCATTTTAACATGATAAAATGTTACATTTTAACATGTTGCATTTTAACATGATAAAATGTTACATTTTAACATGTTGCATTTTAACATGATAAAATGTTACATTTTAACATGTTGCATTTTAACATGATAAAATGTTACATTTTAACATATTGCAATTTAACATGATAAAATGTTACATTTTAACGTTTCATTTTAACATGATAAAATGTTACATTTTAACATGTTTCATTTTAACATGTTACATTTTAACATGTTGCATTTTAACATGATAAAATGTTACATTTTAACATGTTGCATTTTAACATGATAAAATGTTACATTTTAACATGTTTCATTTTAACATGATAAAATGTTACATTTTAACATGTTGCATTTTAACATGATAAAATGTTACATTTTAACATGTTTCATTTTAACATGATAAAATGTTACATTTTAACATATTTCATTTTAACATGATAAAATGTTACATTTTAACATGTTTCATTTTAACATGATAAAATGTTACATTTCAATATGTGTCATTTTAACATGATAAAATGTTACATTTTAACATGTTTCATTTTAACATGATAAAATGTTACATTTTAACATGTTTCATTTTAACATGATAAAATCTTACATTTTAACATGTTTCATTTTAACATGATAAAATGTTACTTTTTAACAAGTTGCATTTTAACATGATAAAATGTTACATTTTAACATGTTGCATTTTAACATGATAAAATGTTACATTTTAACTTGTTTCATTTTAACATGATAAAATGTTACATTTTAACATGTTTCATTTAAAAATGTTACATTAAAAAATGTTACATTTTAACATGTTATATTTTAATATGTTACATTTTAACATGTTGCATTTTAAAATGATAAAATGTTACATTTTAACATGTTGCATTTTAACATGATAAAATGTTACATTTTAACATGTTGCATTTTAACATGATAAAATGTTACATTTTAACATGTTGCATTTTAACATGATAAAATGTTACATTTTAACATGTTTCATTTTTACATGAAAAAATGTTAAATTTAAAAATGTTAAATTTTTACATGTTTCATTTAAACATGATAAAATGTTACATTTTAACATTTTTCATTTTAACATCATAAAATGTTACATTTTAACATGTTTCATTTTAACATGATAAAATCTTACATGTTAACATGTTTCATTTTAACATGATAAAATGTTACATTTTAACATGTTGCATTTTAACATGATAAAATGTTACATTTTAACACGTTTCATTTTAAAATGTTACATTTTAAAATGTTACTTTTTTAAATGTTACATTTTAACATGTTGCATTTTAACATGATAAAATGTTACATTTTAACATGTTGCATTTTAACATGATAAAATGTTACATTTTAACATGTTGCATTTTAACATGATAAAATGTTACATTTTAACATGTTTCATTTTAACATGATAAAATGTTACATTTTAACATGTTTCATTTAAAAATGTTACATTTTAAAATGTTACATTTTAACATGTTACATTTTAATATGTAACATTTTAACATGTTGCATTTTAACATAGTAAAATGTTACATTTTAACATGTTGCATTTTAACATGATAAAATGTTACATTTTAACATATTGCGATTTAACATGATAAAATGTTACATTTTAAAATGTTACATTTGAACATGTTACATTTTAATATGTTACATTTTAACATGATAAAATGTTACATTTTAACATGTTTCATTTAAAAATGTTACATTAAAAAATGTTACATTTTAACATGTTACATTTTAATATGTAACATTTTAACATGTTGCATTTTAACATAGTAAAATGTTACATTTTAACATGTTGCATTTTAACATGATAAAATGTTACATTTTAACATGTTGCATTTTAACATGTTAAAATGTTACATTTTAACATGTTGCATTTTAACATGATAAAATGTTACATTTTAACATGTTGCATTTTAACATGTTAAAATGTTACAGTTTAACATGTTGCATTTTAACATGATAAAATGTTGCATTTTAACATGATAAAATGTTACATTTTAACATGTTGCATTTTAACATGATAAAATACTACATTTTAACATGTTGCATTTTAACATGATAAAATGTTACATTTTAACATGTTTCATTTTAACATGATAAAATGTTAAATTTAAAAATGTTACATTTTTACATGTTTCATTTAAACATTATAAAATGTTACATTTTAACATGTTGCATTTTAACATGATAAAATGTTACATTTTAACATGTTGCATTTTAACATGATAAAATGTTACATTTTAACATGTTGCATTTTAACATGATAAAATGTTACATTTTAACATGTTTCATTTTAACATGATAAAATGTTACATTTTAACATGTTTCATTTAAAAATGTTACATTTTAACATGTTTCATTTAAAAATGTTAAATTTTAAAATGTTACATTTTAACATGTTACATTTTAATATGTAACATTTTAACATGTTGCATTTTAACATAGTAAAATGTTACATTTTAACATGTTGCATTTTAACATGATAAAATGTTACATTTTAACATATTGCGATTTAACATGATAAAATGTTACATTTTAAAATGTTACATTTGAACATGTTACATTTTAATATGTTACATTTTAACATGATAAAATGTTACATTTTAAAATGTTTCATTTAAAAATGTTACATTAAAAAATGTTACATTTTAACATGTTACATTTTAATATGTAACATTTTAACATGTTGCATTTTAACATAGTAAAATGTTACATTTTAACATGTTGCATTTTAACATGATAAAATGTTACATTTTAACATGTTGCATTTTAACATGTTAAAATGTTACAGTTTAACATGTTGCATTTTAACATGATAAAATGTTACATTTTAACATGTTGCATTTTAACATGATAAAATACTACATTTTAACATGTTGCATTTTAACATGATAAAATGTTACATTTTAACATGTTTCATTTTAACATGATAAAATGTTAAATTTAAAAATGTTACATTTTTACATGTTTCATTTAAACATTATAAAATGTTACATTTTAACATTTTTCATTTTAACATCATAAAATGTTACATTTTAACATGTTACATTTTAATATGTCACATTTAAACACGTTGCATTTTAACATGATAAAATGTTACATTTTAACATGTTGTATTTTAACATGATAAAATGTAACATTTTAACATGTTGCATTTTAACATGTTGCATTTTAACATAATAAAATGTTACATTTTACATGTTTCATTTTAACATGAAAAAATGTTACATTTTAACATGTTTCATTTTAAAATGTTACATTTTAATATGTTACATTTTAACATGTTGCATTTTAACATGATAAAATGTTACATTTTAACATGTTTTATTTTAACATGATAAAATGTTACATTTTAACATGTTTCATTTTAACATCATAAAATGTTACATTTTAACATGTTTCATTTTAACATGATAAAATGTTACATTTTTACATGTTTCATTTTAACATGATAAAATCTTACATTTTAACATGTTTCATTTTAACATGATAAAATGTTACATTTTAACATGTTGCATTTTAATATGTAACATTTTAACATGTTGCATTTTAACATAGTAAAATGTTACATTTTAACATGTTACATTTTAATATGTAACATTTTAACATGTTGCATTTTAACATAGTAAAATGTTACATTTTAACATGTTGCATTTTAACATGATAAAATGTTACATTTTAACATGTTGCATTTTAACATGTTAAAATGTTACAGTTTAACATGTTGCATTTTAACATGATAAAATGTTGCATTTTAACATGATAAAATGTTACATTTTAACATGTTTCATTTAAAAATGTTACATTAAAAAATGTTACATTTTAACATGTTACATTTTAATATGTAACATTTTAACATGTTGCATTTTAACATAGTAAAATGTTACATTTTAACATGTTGCATTTTAACATGATAAAATGTTACATTTTAACATGTTGCATTTTAACATGTTAAAATGTTACAGTTTAACATGTTGCATTTTAACATGATAAAATGTTGCATTTTAACATGATAAAATGTTACATTTTAACATGTTGCATTTTAACATGATAAAATACTACATTTTAACATGTTGCATTTTAACATGATAAAATGTTACATTTTAACATGTTTCATTTTAACATGATAAAATGTTAAATTTAAAAATGTTACATTTTTACATGTTTCATTTAAACATTATAAAATGTTACATTTTAACATGTTGCATTTTAACATGATTAAATGTTACATTTTAACATGTTGCATTTTAACATGATAAAATGTTACATTTTAACATGTTGCATTTTAACATGATAAAATGTTACATTTTAACATGTTTCATTTTAACATGATAAAATGTTACATTTTAACATGTTTCATTTAAAAATGTTACATTTTAAAATGTTACATTTTAACATGTTACATTTTAATATGTAACATTTTAACATGTTGCATTTTAACTTAGTAAAATGTTACATTTTAACATGTTGCATTTTAACATGATAAAATGTTACATTTTAACATATTGCGATTTAACATGATAAAATGTTACATTTTAAAATGTTACATTTGAACATGTTACATTTTAATATGTTACATTTTAACATGATAAAATGTTACATTTTAACATGTTTCATTTAAAAATGTTACATTAAAAAATGTTACATTTTAACATGTTACATTTTAATATGTAACATTTTAACATGTTGCATTTTAACATAGTAAAATGTTACATTTTAACATGTTGCATTTTAACATGATAAAATGTTACATTTTAACATGTTGCATTTTAACATGTTAAAATGTTACAGTTTAACATGTTGCATTTTAACATGATAAAATGTTACATTTTAACATGTTGCATTTTAACATGATAAAATACTACATTTTAACATGTTGCATTTTAACATGATAAAATGTTACATTTTAACATGTTTCATTTTAACATGATAAAATGTTAAATTTAAAAATGTTACATTTTTACATGTTTCATTTAAACATTATAAAATGTTACATTTTAACATTTTTCATTTTAACATCATAAAATGTTACATTTTAACATGTTACATTTTAATATGTCACATTTAAACACGTTGCATTTTAACATGATAAAATGTTACATTTTAACATGTTGTATTTTAACATGATAAAATGTAACATTTTAACATGTTGCATTTTAACATGTTGCATTTTAACATAATAAAATGTTACATTTTACATGTTTCATTTTAACATGAAAAAATGTTACATTTTAACATGTTTCATTTTAAAATGTTACATTTTAATATGTTACATTTTAACATGTTGCATTTTAACATGATAAAATGTTACATTTTAACATGTTTTATTTTAACATGATAAAATGTTACATTTTAACATGTTTCATTTTAACATCATAAAATGTTACATTTTAACATGTTTCATTTTAACATGATAAAATGTTACATTTTTACATGTTTCATTTTAACATGATAAAATCTTACATTTTAACATGTTTCATTTTAACATGATAAAATGTTACATTTTAACATGTTGCATTTTAACATGATAAAATGTTACATTTTAACATGTTGCATTTTAACATGATAAAATGTTACATTTTAACATGTTTCATTTTAACATGATAAAATCTTACATGTTAACATGTTTCATTTTAACATGATAAAATGTTACATTTTAACATGTTACATTGTAATATGTTACATTTTAACATGTTGCATTTTAACACGATAAAATGTTACATTTTAACATGTTTCATTTTAACATGATAAAATGTTACATTAAAAAATGTTACATTTTTACATGTTTCATTTAAACATGATAAAATGTTACATTTTAACATTTTTCATTTTAACATCATAAAATGTTACATTTTAACATGTTACATTTTAATATGTTACATTTTAACATGTTGCATTTTAACATGATAAAATGTTACATTTTAACATGTTGCATTTTAACATGTTGCATTTTAACATAATAAAATGTTACATTTTAACATGTTGCATTTTTACATGATAAAATGTTACATTTTAACATGTTTCATTTTTACATGAAAAAATGTTAAATTTAAAAATGTTACATTTTTACATGTTTCATTTAAACATGATAAAATGTTACATTTTAACATTTTTCATTTTAACATCATAAAATGTTACATTTTAACATGTTTCATTTTAACATGATAAAATCTTACATGTTAACATGTTTCATTTTAACATGATAAAATGTTACATTTTAACATGTTGCATTTTAACATGATAAAATGTTACATTTTAACACGTTTCATTTTAAAATGTTACATTTTAAAATGTTACTTTTTTAAATGTTACATTTTAACATGTTGCATTTTAACATGATAAAATGTTACATTTTAACATGTTGCATTTTAACATGATAAAATGTTACATTTTAACATGTTGCATTTTAACATGATAAAATGTTACATTTTAACATGTTTCATTTTAACATGATAAAATGTTACATTTTAACATGTTTCATTTAAAAATGTTACATTTTAAAATGTTACATTTTAACATGTTACATTTTAATATGTAACATTTTAACATGTTGCATTTTAACATAGTAAAATGTTACATTTTAACATGTTGCATTTTAACATGATAAAATGTTACATTTTAACATATTGCGATTTAACATGATAAAATGTTACATTTTAAAATGTTACATTTGAACATGTTACATTTTAATATGTTACATTTTAACATGATAAAATGTTACATTTTAACATGTTTCATTTAAAAATGTTACATTAAAAAATGTTACATTTTAACATGTTACATTTTAATATGTAACATTTTAACATGTTGCATTTTAACATAGTAAAATGTTACATTTTAACATGTTGCATTTTAACATGATAAAATGTTACATTTTAACATGTTGCATTTTAACATGGTAAAATGTTACAGTTTAACATGTTGCATTTTAACATGATAAAATGTAACATTTTAACATGTTGCATTTTAACATGATAAAATACTACATTTTAACATGTTGCATTTTAACATGATAAAATGTTACATTTTAACATGTTTCATTTTAACATGATAAAATGTTAAATTTAAAAATGTTACATTTTTACATGTTTCATTTAAACATTATAAAATGTTACATTTTAACATTTTTCATTTTAACATCATAAAATGTTACATTTTAACATGTTACATTTTAATATGTCACATTTAAACACGTTGCATTTTAACATGATAAAATGTTACATTTTAACATGTTGTATTTTAACATGATAAAATGTAACATTTTAACATGTTGCATTTTAACATGTTGCATTTTAACATAATAAAATGTTACATTTTACATGTTTCATTTTAACATGAAAAAATGTTACATTTTAACATGTTTCATTTTAAAATGTTACATTTTAATATGTTACATTTTAACATGTTGCATTTTAACATGATAAAATGTTACATTTTAACATGTTTTATTTTAACATGATAAAATGTTACATTTTAACATGTTTCATTTTAACATCATAAAATGTTACATTTTAACATGTTTCATTTTAACATGATAAAATGTTACATTTTTACATGTTTCATTTTAACATGATAAAATCTTACATTTTAACATGTTTCATTTTAACATGATAAAATGTTACATTTTAACATGTTGCATTTTAACATGATAAAATGTTACATTTTAACATGTTGCATTTTAACATGATAAAATGTTACATTTTAACATGTTTCATTTTAACATGATAAAATGTTACATTTTAAAATGTTTCATTTTAAAATGTTACATTTTAAAATGTAACATTTTAACATGTTACATTTTAATATGTTACATTTTAACATGTTGCATTTTAACATGATAAAATGTTACATTTTAACATGTTTCATTTTAACATGATAAAATGTTACATTAAAAAATGTTACATTTTTACATGTTTCATTTAAACATGATAAAATGTTACATTTTAACATTTTTCATTTTAACATCATAAAATGTTACATTTTAACATGTTACATTTTAATATGTTACATTTTAACATGTTGCATTTTAACATGATAAAATGTTACATTTTAACATGTTGCATTTTAACATGTTGCATTTTAACATAATAAAATGTTACATTTTAACATGTTGCATTTTTACATGATAAAATGTTACATTTTAACATGTTGCATTTTAACATGATAAAATGTTACATTTTAACATGTTGCATTTTAACATGATAAAATGTTACATTTTAACATGTTGCATTTTAACATGATAAAATGTTACATTTTAACATGTTGCAATTTTAACATGATAAAATGTTACATTTTAACATTTTGCATTTTAACATGATAAAATGTTACATTATAACATGTTTCAATTTAACATGATAAAATGTTACATTTTAACATGTTACATTTTTATATGTTACATTTTAACATGTTGCATTTTAACATGATAAAATGTTACATTTTAACATGTTACATTTTAATATGTTACATTTTAACATGTTGCATTTTAACATAGTAAAATGTTACATTTTAACATGTTGCATTTTACATGATAAAATGTTACATTTTAACATATTGCGATTTAACATGATAAAATGTTACATTTTAAAATGTTACATTTGAACATGTTACATTTTAATATGTTACATTTTACCATGTTGCATTTTAACATGATAAAATGTTACATTTTAACATGTTGCATTTTAACATGATAAAATGTTACATTTTAACATGTTTCATTTTAACATGATAAAATGTTACATTTTAACATGTTTCATTTTAACATGATAAAATGTTACATTTTAACATGTTTCATTTTAACATGATAAAATGTTACATTTAAACATGTTTCATTTTAACATGATAAAATTTTACATTTTAACATGTTTCATTTTAACATGATAAAATGTTACATTTTAACATGTTTCATTTTAACATGATAAAATGTTACATTTTAACATGTTTCATTTTAACATGATAAAATGTTACATTTTAACATGTTGCATTTTAACATGATAAAATGTTACATTTTAACTTGTTTCATTTTAACATGATAAAATGTTACATTTTTACATGTTTCATTTAAAAATGTTACATTAAAAAATGTTACATTTTAACATGTTACATTTTAATATGTTACATTTTAACATGTTGCATTTTAACATGATAAAATGTTACATTTTAACATGTTGCATTTTAACATGATAAAATGTTACATTTTAACATGTTGCATTTTAACATGATAAAATGTTACATTTTAACATGTTGCATTTTAACATGATAAAATGTTACATTTTAACATGTTTCATTTTAACATGATAAAATGTTACATTTAAAAATGTTACATTTTTACATGTTTCATTTAAACATGATAAAATGTTACATTTTAACATTTTCCATTTTAACATCATAAAATGTTACATTTTAACATGTTTCATTTTAACATGATAAAATGTTACATTTTAACATGTTTCATTTAAAAATGTTACATTTTAAAATGTTACATTTTAACATGTTACATTTTAATATGTAACATTTTAACATGTTGCATTTTAACATAGTAAAATGTTACATTTTAACATGTTGCATTTTAACATGATAAAATGTTACATTTTAACATATTGCGATTTAACATGATAAAATGTTACATTTTAAAATGTTACATTTGAACATGTTACATTTTAATATGTTACATTTTAACATGATAAAATGTTACATTTTAACATGTTTCATTTAAAAATGTTACATTAAAAAATGTTACATTTTAACATGTTACATTTTAATATGTAACATTTTAACATGTTGCATTTTAACATAGTAAAATGTTACATTTTAACATGTTGCATTTTAACATGATAAAATGTTACATTTTAACATGTTGCATTTTAACATGGTAAAATGTTACAGTTTAACATGTTGCATTTTAACATGATAAAATGTTACATTTTAACATGTTGCATTTTAACATGATAAAATACTACATTTTAACATGTTGCATTTTAACATGATAAAATGTTACATTTTAACATGTTTCATTTTAACATGATAAAATGTTAAATTTAAAAATGTTACATTTTTACATGTTTCATTTAAACATTATAAAATGTTACATTTTAACATTTTTCATTTTAACATCATAAAATGTTACATTTTAACATGTTACATTTTAATATGTCACATTTAAACACGTTGCATTTTAACATGATAAAATGTTACATTTTAACATGTTGTATTTTAACATGATAAAATGTAACATTTTAACATGTTGCATTTTAACATGTTGCATTTTAACATAATAAAATGTTACATTTTACATGTTTCATTTTAACATGAAAAAATGTTACATTTTAACATGTTTCATTTTAAAATGTTACATTTTAATATGTTACATTTTAACATGTTGCATTTTAACATGATAAAATGTTACATTTTAACATGTTTTATTTTAACATGATAAAATGTTACATTTTAACATGTTTCATTTTAACATCATAAAATGTTACATTTTAACATGTTTCATTTTAACATGATAAAATGTTACATTTTTACATGTTTCATTTTAACATGATAAAATCTTACATTTTAACATGTTTCATTTTAACATGATAAAATGTTACATTTTAACATGTTGCATTTTAACATGATAAAATGTTACATTTTAACATGTTGCATTTTAACATGATAAAATGTTACATTTTAACATGTTTCATTTTAACATGATAAAATGTTACATTTTAAAATGTTTCATTTTAAAATGTTACATTTTAAAATGTAACATTTTAACATGTTACATTTTAATATGTTACATTTTAACATGTTGCATTTTAACATGATAAAATGTTACATTTTAACATGTTTCATTTTAACATGATAAAATGTTACATTAAAAAATGTTACATTTTTACATGTTTCATTTAAACATGATAAAATGTTACATTTTAACATTTTTCATTTTAACATCATAAAATGTTACATTTTAACATGTTACATTTTAATATGTTACATTTTAACATGTTGCATTTTAACATGATAAAATGTTACATTTTAACATGTTGCATTTTAACATGTTGCATTTTAACATAATAAAATGTTACATTTTAACATGTTGCATTTTTACATGATAAAATGTTACATTTTAACATGTTGCATTTTAACATGATAAAATGTTACATTTTAACATGTTGCATTTTAACATGATAAAATGTTACATTTTAACATGTTGCATTTTAACATGATAAAATGTTACATTTTAACATTTTGCATTTTAACATGATAAAATGTTACATTATAACATGTTTCAATTTAACATGATAAAATGTTACATTTTAACATGTTACATTTTTATATGTTACATTTTAACATGTTGCATTTTAACATGATAAAATGTTACATTTTAACATGTTGCATTTTAACATGATAAAATGTTACATTTTAACATGTTGCATTTTAACATGATAAAATGTTACATTTTAACATGTTTCATTTTAACATGATAAAATGTTACATTTTAACATGTTTCATTTAAAAATGTTACATTTTAAAATGTTACATTTTAACATGTTACATTTTAATATGTTACATTTTAACATGTTGCATTTTAACATAGTAAAATGTTACATTTTAACATGTTGCATTTTACATGATAAAATGTTACATTTTAACATATTGCGATTTAACATGATAAAATGTTACATTTTAAAATGTTACATTTGAACATGTTACATTTTAATATGTTACATTTTACCATGTTGCATTTTAACATGATAAAATGTTACATTTTAACATGTTTCATTTTAACATGATAAAATGTTACATTTTAACATGTTTCATTTTAACATGATAAAATGTTACATTTTAACATGTTTCATTTTAACATGATAAAATGTTACATTTAAACATGTTTCATTTTAACATGATAAAATTTTACATTTTAACATGTTTCATTTTAACATGATAAAATGTTACATTTTAACATGTTTCATTTTAACATGATAAAATGTTACATTTTAACATGTTTCATTTTAACATGATAAAATGTTACATTTTAACATGTTGCATTTTAACATGATAAAATGTTACATTTTAACTTGTTTCATTTTAACATGATAAAATGTTACATTTTTACATGTTTCATTTAAAAATGTTACATTAAAAAATGTTACATTTTAACATGTTACATTTTAATATGTTACATTTTAACATGTTGCATTTTAACATGATAAAATGTTACATTTTAACATGTTGCATTTTAACATGATAAAATGTTACATTTTAACATGTTGCATTTTAACATGATAAAATGTTACATTTTAACATGTTTCATTTTAACATGATAAAATGTTACATTTAAAAATGTTACATTTTTACATGTTTCATTTAAACATGATAAAATGTTACATTTTAACATTTTCCATTTTAACATCATAAAATGTTACATTTTAACATGTTACATTTTAATATGTTACATTTAAACATGTTGCATTTTAACATGATAAAATGTTACATTTTAACATGTTGCATTTTAACATGATAAAATGTTACATTTAAACATGTTTCATTTTAACATGATAAAATTTTACATTTTAACATGTTTCATTTTAACATGATAAAATGTTACATTTTAACATGCTTCATTTTAACATCATAAAATGTTACATTTTAACATGTTTCATTTTAACATGATAAAATGTTACATTTTAACATGTTTCATTTTAAAATGTTACATTTTAAAATGTAACATTTTAACATGTTACATTTTAATATGTCACATTTTAACATGTTACATTTTAATATGTTACATTTTAACATGTTGAATTTTAACATAGTAAAATGTTACATTTTAACATGTTGCATTTTAACATGATAAAATGTTACATTTTAACATATTGCGATTTAACATGATAAAATGTTACATTTTAAAATGTTACATTTGAACATGTTACATTTTAATATGTTACATTTTAACATGTTTCATTTTAACATGATAAAATGTTACATTTTAACATGTTTCATTTTAACATGATAAAATGTTACATTTTAACATGATAAAATGTTACATTTTAACATGTTTCATTTTAACATCATAAAATGTTACATTTTAACATGTTTCATTTTAACATGATAAAATGTTACATTTTAACATGTTGCATTTTAACATGATAAAATGTTACATTTTAACATGTTGCATTTTAACATGATAAAATGTTACATTTTAACATGTTTCATTTTAACATGATAAAATGTTACATTTTAACATGTTTCATTTAAAAATGTTACATTTTAAAATGTCACATTTTAACATGTTACATTTTAATATGTTACATTTTAACATGTTGAATTTTAACATGATAAAATGTTACATTTTAACATGTTGCATTTTAACATGGTAAAATGTTACAGTTTAACATGTTGCATTTTAACATGATAAAATGTTACATTTTAACATGTTGCATTTTAACATGATAAAATACTACATTTTAACATGTTGCATTTTAACATGATAAAATGTTACATTTTAACATGTTTCATTTTAACATGATAAAATGTTAAATTTAAAAATGTTACATTTTTACATGTTTCATTTAAACATTATAAAATGTTACATTTTAACATTTTTCATTTTAACATCATAAAATGTTACATTTTAACATGTTACATTTTAATATGTCACATTTAAACACGTTGCATTTTAACATGATAAAATGTTACATTTTAACATGTTGTATTTTAACATGATAAAATGTAACATTTTAACATGTTGCATTTTAACATGTTGCATTTTAACATAATAAAATGTTACATTTTACATGTTTCATTTTAACATGAAAAAATGTTACATTTTAACATGTTTCATTTTAAAATGTTACATTTTAATATGTTACATTTTAACATGTTGCATTTTAACATGATAAAATGTTACATTTTAACATGTTTTATTTTAACATGATAAAATGTTACATTTTAACATGTTTCATTTTAACATCATAAAATGTTACATTTTAACATGTTTCATTTTAACATGATAAAATGTTACATTTTTACATGTTTCATTTTAACATGATAAAATCTTACATTTTAACATGTTTCATTTTAACATGATAAAATGTTACATTTTAACATGTTGCATTTTAACATGATAAAATGTTACATTTTAACATGTTGCATTTTAACATGATAAAATGTTACATTTTAACATGTTTCATTTTAACATGATAAAATGTTACATTTTAAAATGTTTCATTTTAAAATGTTACATTTTAAAATGTAACATTTTAACATGTTACATTTTAATATGTTACATTTTAACATGTTGCATTTTAACATGATAAAATGTTACATTTTAACATGTTTCATTTTAACATGATAAAATGTTACATTAAAAAATGTTACATTTTTACATGTTTCATTTAAACATGATAAAATGTTACATTTTAACATTTTTCATTTTAACATCATAAAATGTTACATTTTAACATGTTACATTTTAATATGTTACATTTTAACATGTTGCATTTTAACATGATAAAATGTTACATTTTAACATGTTGCATTTTAACATGTTGCATTTTAACATAATAAAATGTTACATTTTAACATGTTGCATTTTTACATGATAAAATGTTACATTTTAACATGTTGCATTTTAACATGATAAAATGTTACATTTTAACATGTTGCATTTTAACATGATAAAATGTTACATTTTAACATGTTGCATTTTAACATGATAAAATGTTACATTTTAACATTTTGCATTTTAACATGATAAAATGTTACATTATAACATGTTTCAATTTAACATGATAAAATGTTACATTTTAACATGTTACATTTTTATATGTTACATTTTAACATGTTGCATTTTAACATGATAAAATGTTACATTTTAACATGTTGCATTTTAACATGATAAAATGTTACATTTTAACATGTTTCATTTTAACATGATAAAATGTTACATTTTAACATGTTTCATTTAAAAATGTTACATTTTAAAATGTTACATTTTAACATGTTACATTTTAATATGTTACATTTTAACATGTTGCATTTTAACATAGTAAAATGTTACATTTTAACATGTTGCATTTTACATGATAAAATGTTACATTTTAACATATTGCGATTTAACATGATAAAATGTTACATTTTAAAATGTTACATTTGAACATGTTACATTTTAATATGTTACATTTTACCATGTTGCATTTTAACATGATAAAATGTTACATTTTAACATGTTGCATTTTAACATGATAAAATGTTACATTTTAACATGTTTCATTTTAACATGATAAAATGTTACATTTTAACATGTTTCATTTTAACATGATAAAATGTTACATTTTAACATGTTTCATTTTAACATGATAAAATGTTACATTTAAACATGTTTCATTTTAACATGATAAAATTTTACATTTTAACATGTTTCATTTTAACATGATAAAATGTTACATTTTAACATGTTTCATTTTAACATGATAAAATGTTACATTTTAACATGTTTCATTTTAACATGATAAAATGTTACATTTTAACATGTTGCATTTTAACATGATAAAATGTTACATTTTAACTTGTTTCATTTTAACATGATAAAATGTTACATTTTTACATGTTTCATTTAAAAATGTTACATTAAAAAATGTTACATTTTAACATGTTACATTTTAATATGTTACATTTTAACATGTTGCATTTTAACATGATAAAATGTTACATTTTAACATGTTGCATTTTAACATGATAAAATGTTACATTTTAACATGTTGCATTTTAACATGATAAAATGTTACATTTTAACATGTTTCATTTTAACATGATAAAATGTTACATTTAAAAATGTTACATTTTTACATGTTTCATTTAAACATGATAAAATGTTACATTTTAACATTTTCCATTTTAACATCATAAAATGTTACATTTTAACATGTTACATTTTAATATGTTACATTTAAACATGTTGCATTTTAACATGATAAAATGTTACATTTTAACATGTTGCATTTTAACATGATAAAATGTTACATTTAAACATGTTTCATTTTAACATGATAAAATTCTACATTTTAACATGTTTCATTTTAACATGATAAAATGTTACATTTTAACATGCTTCATTTTAACATCATAAAATGTTACATTTTAACATGTTTCATTTTAACATGATAAAATGTTACATTTTAACATGTTGCATTTTAACATGATAAAATGTTACATTTTAACATGTTTCATTTTAACATGATAAAATGTTACATTTTAACATGTTTCATTTAAAAATGTTACATTTTAAAATGTCACATTTTAACATGTTACATTTTAATATGTTACATTTTAACATGTTGAATTTTAACATAGTAAAATGTTACATTTTAACATGTTGCATTTTAACATGATAAAATGTTACATTTTAACATATTGCGATTTAACATGATAAAATGTTACATTTTAAAATGTTACATTTGAACATGTTACATTTTAATATGTTACATTTTAACATGTTTCATTTTAACATGATAAAATGTTACATTTTAACATGTTTCATTTTAACATGATAAAATGTTACATTTTAACATGATAAAATGTTACATTTTAACATGTTTCATTTTAACATGATAAAATGTTACATTTTAACATGTTTTATTTTAACATGATAAAATGTTACATTTTAACATGTTGCATTTTAACATGATAAAATGTTACATTTTAACTTGTTTCATTTTAACATGATAAAATGTTACATTTTAACGTTTCATTTAAAAATGTTACATTAAAAAATGTTACATTTTAACATGTTACATATTAATATGTTACATTTTAACATGTTGCATTTTAACATGATAAAATGTTACATTTTAACATGTTGCATTTTAACATGATAAAATGTTTCATTTTAACATGTTGCATTTTAACATGATAAAATGTTACATTTTAACATGTTGCATTTTAACATGATAAAATTATGACGAAATTTCGGGTTGAGAGACAAAATTAGATTTTAAAGTACGTACGGTAATTGTCGTCTCACCTGAAATTAGGTCACACCTTAAATTTGTCCAGATAGCTTAGCCTACAATGAGATAGTCCAGGACTCTAACGTGTTCGTTAATTAATGATCGTTTCGAGTTTATTGGCTCAGAATATTAATTACAACAATAATGCTTACAATGTTAAGCTTACCTTTAACAAGTGCTCATCATAGCCACTCGAAAAATATGTGAAGCTAAATTTTGAATTTTGAATAAATGATCGTCAATGCGGATAACCTAATTAATTAGAAACTTAACTAAAACGTGAATCGGTCGTTATACTTGGTAATCACCAAAGTAAACGTGTCGGGAAAATTAGACTCGGACGATCACCAGAGTCGGTACGGGGTTTCTTAAACCAAATTTACGTAGGACGGTCCGGGGTAACGGGGTAAGTCGTACATAAACCGTTCTGGCAACTTAACTGATTTCCGAAGCTGGTTTAAGACATAAGGTAGTGTGCTCGTACGTGAAAAGGCGTGCGGGGTGCGCGCAACTGCGGCACAGTAAAATAAAAATAATAAAACTTCTCTAAAAATGAGATTAAACAAAATAAATTCGGTAGCACACTAACCTGATGACTTATGATTCTACCAGGAACGGGGGAAATCTTTAATTGACCACAATTAAGGAGGTTATAGACTGTTGGATTGTCTCCAAACAGCAAGCGTACTGACGGTTCGGTAGCGGGTGGACGACTCATCATGAGGTCCGCTCTTCTACTGGAGTCTAAACCTTCTTCGCCATCGCCCCTGGCGGCGGGGTAGGTAACTAGCGTCATCCCCTCTACGATGACGTAGGACCCTTGCCCCTACGATGCCGCTGACAACGCGGGCGCGGCTTACCCCGAACGTAGAAAATTAAAATATTTAAAATGAAACTTTGGAAAATCGGGTTTTTACCCCTTAACGGGTTTTGGGTCGTTACACCCCCTTCTTACTTCGCAGAGAAAAAAAGAAAAACGGAAAAAGAAAAAAAATACCCAAACCTAAGGTATTGTCGACGTCTGCTGCGAAACTCTTGAGCAAGAAAATAACGAAATCGAAACTCTCCTTAAAATGGGCACGTCGCCTCAATATATGTGCTCCATCGTCCGCAGCTTCTTCGTACGGACCCGGAAAAACGTTCCATCTCCCCTGAACACCTTCATCCTCTGGTTTTTCCTTCGCCGCCCCGTGTCTTCCAACGGTAAATTGGACAGGATGTCGCGCACCTCCTGTGGCACTGGCCGGCTAGTGGAATCGGTGGCAATCGGGGTGTGAGGCGTATCGGCGGGGGCATTGCGACGGTTGGCTGGGGATACCTCCACCAGCGCGACCGTGGCAACCGCGGGTCGATGGGGTGGCTCTGTTCGGGATCGGGGATTTGGACTCGGCCGCCCCCTTCTTAGCTGAATCCGGTGTGCGTTTCCCGCCTTGCAATCACATTTAGCGGTCGAAATGCCTTTGGTCTTGCAATAAAAGCATTTCCACGTCCTCGGTTCGGGGCAATCGCGGAACAAGTGTCCCGTACAGTCACAATTCCAGCAGACGTACTGGTTGTTGACGTGGACGGTTCTCTCCAGTGCCACCCCTCTCACATTCGTGTGGGAGTTGGGCACGGATAGGGTTTGTGCCTTGGGTCGCGAACTCGGTCCTTGCCGCGCGCGGTCGTACCTCTGGTGCTGCGGGTAGGTCCGGGAGCTCGATTCGCGTGGTGGCTCAGCAGTGACTGCGGCGTTATCGACCGGACGTTCAGAACGCCTTCGCCCGTGATACGCGGTTTCAGGAATGAGAGAGATAGCCGGAGGGGGTGGAGGACGAAACGTGCTCTTATCCCTAACGTAGGACTCGTACTCCTCGGCACGCTTAATCAGTTCGGTCAGAGTCAAGCAGTCCTGGCGTCGAACCATAAGTTTGTATTCGGGTCGCATATTCGTATAAATCAAGTCAATCTTATCGTGGGACGAAATGGATCCTCTCCTTCGAATTAGCGTGCTTAACGCGACCACAAAATCTCTGAACGGCTCTTGGTCACCCTGTGTCCGCTTACGAATCTCTTCGTCCAAGTTACGGCGATAACCGAGAGGTAGATATTGGATTTCGAAATGGCTACGAAAATCCTGGAAATCGGCCCACGCTTCCCGGTTATTGCGGTACCATAACAAGGCATTACTAGTCAACAGTTCCGGCAGAGCCCTGAAGACCTGGTCTGGGGCTAAGGAATACGCCTCCATTAGCTCCTCCAAGCGTTCCAGGAACGATACCGGGTCTTTGCGGCCGTCAAAACGAAGGTTCCACTTACGAACGACGTTGTAAATGGAGGCTCCGTCTAGCGATTGGCGGCCTGAGGGGCCAGCGTGGCTCGATGGATCGGCATCTCGCAACTCGCGAGTTGCCGAGGCGTTAGGACGTGGTACCGCACCGTAGCACAGATCGGCATAATTCGTGGTAGGGGGTGCGGCGTGAGCGGGAACCGTGTCGGTCACGTAGTGTCCCGTGGGAGTCGCGTCGTTTGACCTCAAGGTATTCACCATCGAGGCTAGGACCCGTCTCACTAGCGTAGAGTCCGCATTCGGTGACAACCCAAGTATCTCCCGTACACTGTCACGTTCGTCGAGGGCAGTATGTACGCCTAACTTGTCCTTAGACGCGTATTCCAACCCGTAATTCGCCGGCGGGATATTAAGAGTGCGTGGAGGATCAACGGTCCGGTAGGGTTCGGTACGGGTAATTGCGGAGAATGGCGATCGCCAAAAATCCACAAAACTCTTCCTAAGTTCCTCAGCCGTACCTGCCGTAGAAAGGCCGTATTTACTCATCTCGTTCTGCAGCTCCTCTTTGCTCAGTCTATAAATCCACCCGACGCGCGGATCGTCAAACGGTGTGCGCGGCACGGACGATTCCGTAGACCCACGGGTGTTAACTGTAGTGACAAACGTTGAAGTGGTAACGGCAGATGTAGTGGTAACGGTGGGAGCGGTGGTAACGGCGGGTGTGGTGGTAACGGCGGGAGAGGTAGTAACAGCGGGAGCGGTTGTGACGGCGGGAGCGGTTGTGACGGCGGGAGTGGTTGTGACGGCGGGAGCGGTAGCGGTTGGCGGTGGGTCATTGTTTTTGCGCGAGGGCCTTTCAACTGATTCATCTGGAGTCAGCACATACATAACTGGGAAAAGATAAGTCCAAAGGCGCAAAAATAATTCCCAAGGTGTCATTTTTAAATTATTATTAGGAAATACAACAGTCGACGATAATGGTTGTTGTCGAAAAAAATACGTAAAAGACTGTGTAACTGTCGTAAGGCTCGTCGCTAATCGCAAA
The DNA here is from genome assembly GCF_028750875.1 of Macrosteles quadrilineatus. NCBI lineage: Eukaryota > Metazoa > Arthropoda > Insecta > Hemiptera > Cicadellidae > Macrosteles > Macrosteles quadrilineatus. The sequence goes on from NW_026542645.1 coordinate 734,682, forward strand.
TGTTCAGTATAATATTTAAACCACTGATACAATACCCCAACAATCAATGTTTACAATCGAAAAAAGTAAACAAAGTTCCGATAATACGTTAGCCTAATGATCGTTGTGAACTAATTGTTACTGAGCAATACAATAATATGTTAACCAACAATATTATTATATCACTAACGTATACGTAAACCGTCGTAATTAGGCTCAATCCAAAATATAATAATCCTGTGTTATTATATTAAACAATGTTATTTCCTGTGTGTAACAATATTAAATGTATTACAATACAATAAAACTGGGGTATGCTAATTGGTGTTAAATATTAGGACAACCAGAAGTATAACAATATGTTAATCAACAATATTATTATAAAACAGTTCTGATCCCAAATATTTAACGCGTTTCAGTTGCGTTATAAATATTATGCAATGCAATGGATGTAAATATTGTCAGAAATAAGCCGACTAGAATTGAAAGAACTACGGGGAAACTCCAATAACAAACCGTTATCAAACAGCTGATCGGGCCGCTCTTATCTCTTACCCATTCATACAGAGAACAATAGGCAAGCGCAACACTAGTGAACTGACAGGTCGACTAGCCTTCTTAAAGCAGAACAATTCTTACAGAATATTATGAATTAAATCGGAAGGCAGTGTTAACTATTTCCTACTTAGATAATTATAATCGAATAACAATAAATTATCAGAGGAAATGTATAAACACTGGTACAAATAAACACGGTGTATAAACGGTTAAGTTCGAAATCAATTAAATTCCAATAAATATCCTGTAATTCTATTACACAAACGTAGTACGTTAAACAACAGTACTGACGTTTACTCGTATCTAGTTCTACGTTATAAAACCAATATTCCACTGTAATATTACGTCTCGTACACAAAACTGATTATGGTAATGTTCGTATGTGTAATATTTATTAAATTCTGAGCCAAAACAATTAATTATCGACTATGCCTTCGGGCGCCATAAAAATATATTTAACATTCAATAGTCCCTGTTCGGATCGCCATTTGATATGACGAAATTTCGGGTTGAGAGACAAAATTAGATTTTAAAGTACGTACGGTAATTGTCGTCTCACCTGAAATTAGGTCACACCTTAAATTTGTCCAGATAGCTTAGCCTACAATGAGATAGTCCAGGACTCTAACGTGTTCGTTAATTAATGATCGTTTCGAGTTTATTGGCTCAGAATATTAATTACAACAATAATGCTTACAATGTTAAGCTTACCTTTAACAAGTGCTCATCATAGCCACTCGAAAAATATGTGAAGCTAAATTTTGAATTTTGAATAAATGATCGTCAATGCGGATAACCTAATTAATTAGAAACTTAACTAAAACGTGAATCGGTCGTTATACTTGGTAATCACCAAAGTAAACGTGTCGGGAAAATTAGACTCGGACGATCACCAGAGTCGGTACGGGGTTTCTTAAACCAAATTTACGTAGGACGGTCCGGGGTAACGGGGTAAGTCGTACATAAACCGTTCTGGCAACTTAACTGATTTCCGAAGCTGGTTTAAGACATAAGGTAGTGTGCTCGTACGTGAAAAGGCGTGCGGGGTGCGCGCAACTGCGGCACAGTAAAATAAAAATAATAAAACTTCTCTAAAAATGAGATTAAACAAAATAAATTCGGTAGCACACTAACCTGATGACTTATGATTCTACCAGGAACGGGGGAAATCTTTAATTGACCACAATTAAGGAGGTTATAGACTGTTGGATTGTCTCCAAACAGCAAGCGTACTGACGGTTCGGTAGCGGGTGGACGACTCATCATGAGGTCCGCTCTTCTACTGGAGTCTAAACCTTCTTCGCCATCGCCCCTGGCGGCGGGGTAGGTAACTAGCGTCATCCCCTCTACGATGACGTAGGACCCTTGCCCCTACGATGCCGCTGACAACGCGGGCGCGGCTTACCCCGAACGTAGAAAATTAAAATATTTAAAATGAAACTTTGGAAAATCGGGTTTTTACCCCTTAACGGGTTTTGGGTCGTTACACCCCCTTCTTACTTCGCAGAGAAAAAAAGAAAAACGGAAAAAGAAAAAAAATACCCAAACCTAAGGTATTGTCGACGTCTGCTGCGAAACTCTTGAGCAAGAAAATAACGAAATCGAAACTCTCCTTAAAATGGGCACGTCGCCTCAATATATGTGCTCCATCGTCCGCAGCTTCTTCGTACGGACCCGGAAAAACGTTCCATCTCCCCTGAACACCTTCATCCTCTGGTTTTTCCTTCGCCGCCCCGTGTCTTCCAACGGTAAATTGGACAGGATGTCGCGCACCTCCTGTGGCACTGGCCGGCTAGTGGAATCGGTGGCAATCGGGGTGTGAGGCGTATCGGCGGGGGCATTGCGACGGTTGGCTGGGGATACCTCCACCAGCGCGACCGTGGCAACCGCGGGTCGATGGGGTGGCTCTGTTCGGGATCGGGGATTTGGACTCGGCCGCCCCCTTCTTAGCTGAATCCGGTGTGCGTTTCCCGCCTTGCAATCACATTTAGCGGTCGAAATGCCTTTGGTCTTGCAATAAAAGCATTTCCACGTCCTCGGTTCGGGGCAATCGCGGAACAAGTGTCCCGTACAGTCACAATTCCAGCAGACGTACTGGTTGTTGACGTGGACGGTTCTCTCCAGTGCCACCCCTCTCACATTCGTGTGGGAGTTGGGCACGGATAGGGTTTGTGCCTTGGGTCGCGAACTCGGTCCTTGCCGCGCGCGGTCGTACCTTTGGTGCTGCGGGTAGGTCCGGGAGCTCGATTCGCGTGGTGGCTCAGCAGTGACTGCGGCGTTATCGACCGGACGTTCAGAACGCCTTCGCCCGTGATACGCGGTTTCAGGAATGAGAGAGATAGCCGGAGGGGGTGGAGGACGAAACGTGCTCTTATCCCTAACGTAGGACTCGTACTCCTCGGCACGCTTAATCAGTTCGGTCAGAGTCAAGCAGTCCTGGCGTCGAACCATAAGTTTGTATTCGGGTCGCATATTCGTATAAATCAAGTCAATCTTATCGTGGGACGAAATGGATCCTCTCCTTCGAATTAGCGTGCTTAACGCGACCACAAAATCTCTGAACGGCTCTTGGTCACCCTGTGTCCGCTTACGAATCTCTTCGTCCAAGTTACGGCGATAACCGAGAGGTAGATATTGGATTTCGAAATGGCTACGAAAATCCTGGAAATCGGCCCACGCTTCCCGGTTATTGCGGTACCATAACAAGGCATTACTAGTCAACAGTTCCGGCAGAGCCCTGAAGACCTGGTCTGGGGCTAAGGAATACGCCTCCATTAGCTCCTCCAAGCGTTCCAGGAACGATACCGGGTCTTTGCGGCCGTCAAAACGAAGGTTCCACTTACGAACGACGTTGTAAATGGAGGCTCCGTCTAGCGATTGGCGGCCTGAGGGGCCAGCGTGGCTCGATGGATCGGCATCTCGCAACTCGCGAGTTGCCGAGGCGTTAGGACGTGGTACCGCACCGTAGCACAGATCGGCATAATTCGTGGTAGGGGGTGCGGCGTGAGCGGGAACCGTGTCGGTCACGTAGTGTCCCGTGGGAGTCGCGTCGTTTGACCTCAAGGTATTCACCATCGAGGCTAGGACCCGTCTCACTAGCGTAGAGTCCGCATTCGGTGACAACCCAAGTATCTCCCGTACACTGTCACGTTCGTCGAGGGCAGTATGTACGCCTAACTTGTCCTTAGACGCGTATTCCAACCCGTAATTCGCCGGCGGGATATTAAGAGTGCGTGGAGGATCAACGGTCCGGTAGGGTTCGGTACGGGTAATTGCGGAGAATGGCGATCGCCAAAAATCCACAAAACTCTTCCTAAGTTCCTCAGCCGTACCTGCCGTAGAAAGGCCGTATTTACTCATCTCGTTCTGCAGCTCCTCTTTGCTCAGTCTATAAATCCACCCGACGCGCGGATCGTCAAACGGTGTGCGCGGCACGGACGATTCCGTAGACCCACGGGTGTTAACTGTAGTGACAAACGTTGAAGTGGTAACGGCAGATGTAGTGGTAACGGTGGGAGCGGTGGTAACGGCGGGTGTGGTGGTAACGGCGGGAGAGGTAGTAACAGCGGGAGCGGTTGTGACGGCGGGAGCGGTTGTGACGGCGGGAGTGGTTGTGACGGCGGGAGCGGTAGCGGTTGGCGGTGGGTCATTGTTTTTGCGCGAGGGCCTTTCAACTGATTCATCTGGAGTCAGCACATACATAACTGGGAAAAGATAAGTCCAAAGGCGCAAAAATAATTCCCAAGGTGTCATTTTTAAATTATTATTAGGAAATACAACAGTCGACGATAATGGTTGTTGTCGAAAAAAATACGTAAAAGACTGTGTAACTGTCGTAAGGCTCGTCGCTAATCGCAAATGTTCAGTATAATATTTAAACCACTGATACAATACCCCAACAATCAATGTTTACAATCGAAAAAAGTAAACAAAGTTCCGATAATACGTTAGCCTAATGATCGTTGTGAACTAATTGTTACTGAGCAATACAATAATATGTTAACCAACAATATTATTATATCACTAACGTATACGTAAACCGTCGTAATTAGGCTCAATCCAAAATATAATAATCCTGTGTTATTATATTAAACAATGTTATTTCCTGTGTGTAACAATATTAAATGTATTACAATACAATAAAACTGGGGTATGCTAATTGGTGTTAAATATTAGGACAACCAGAAGTATAACAATATGTTAATCAACAATATTATTATAAAACAGTTCTGATCCCAAATATTTAACGCGTTTCAGTTGCGTTATAAATATTATGCAATGCAATGGATGTAAATATTGTCAGAAATAAGCCGACTAGAATTGAAAGAACTACGGGGAAACTCCAATAACAAACCGTTATCAAACAGCTGATCGGGCCGCTCTTATCTCTTACCCATTCATACAGAGAACAATAGGCAAGCGCAACACTAGTGAACTGACAGGTCGACTAGCCTTCTTAAAGCAGAACAATTCTTACAGAATATTATGAATTAAATCGGAAGGCAGTGTTAACTATTTCCTACTTAGATAATTATAATCGAATAACAATAAATTATCAGAGGAAATGTATAAACACTGGTACAAATAAACACGGTGTATAAACGGTTAAGTTCGAAATCAATTAAATTCCAATAAATATCCTGTAATTCTATTACACAAACGTAGTACGTTAAACAACAGTACTGACGTTTACTCGTATCTAGTTCTACGTTATAAAACCAATATTCCACTGTAATATTACGTCTCGTACACAAAACTGATTATGGTAATGTTCGTATGTGTAATATTTATTAAATTCTGAGCCAAAACAATTAATTATCGACTATGCCTTCGGGCGCCATAAAAATATATTTAACATTCAATAGTCCCTGTTCGGATCGCCATTTGATATGACGAAATTTCGGGTTGAGAGACAAAATTAGATTTTAAAGTACGTACGGTAATTGTCGTCTCACCTGAAATTAGGTCACACCTTAAATTTGTCCAGATAGCTTAGCCTACAATGAGATAGTCCAGGACTCTAACGTGTTCGTTAATTAATGATCGTTTCGAGTTTATTGGCTCAGAATATTAATTACAACAATAATGCTTACAATGTTAAGCTTACCTTTAACAAGTGCTCATCATAGCCACTCGAAAAATATGTGAAGCTAAATTTTGAATTTTGAATAAATGATCGTCAATGCGGATAACCTAATTAATTAGAAACTTAACTAAAACGTGAATCGGTCGTTATACTTGGTAATCACCAAAGTAAACGTGTCGGGAAAATTAGACTCGGACGATCACCAGAGTCGGTACGGGGTTTCTTAAACCAAATTTACGTAGGACGGTCCGGGGTAACGGGGTAAGTCGTACATAAACCGTTCTGGCAACTTAACTGATTTCCGAAGCTGGTTTAAGACATAAGGTAGTGTGCTCGTACGTGAAAAGGCGTGCGGGGTGCGCGCAACTGCGGCACAGTAAAATAAAAATAATAAAACTTCTCTAAAAATGAGATTAAACAAAATAAATTCGGTAGCACACTAACCTGATGACTTATGATTCTACCAGGAACGGGGGAAATCTTTAATTGACCACAATTAAGGAGGTTATAGACTGTTGGATTGTCTCCAAACAGCAAGCGTACTGACGGTTCGGTAGCGGGTGGACGACTCATCATGAGGTCCGCTCTTCTACTGGAGTCTAAACCTTCTTCGCCATCGCCCCTGGCGGCGGGGTAGGTAACTAGCGTCATCCCCTCTACGATGACGTAGGACCCTTGCCCCTACGATGCCGCTGACAACGCGGGCGCGGCTTACCCCGAACGTAGAAAATTAAAATATTTAAAATGAAACTTTGGAAAATCGGGTTTTTACCCCTTAACGGGTTTTGGGTCGTTACAAAATGTTACATTTTAACATGTTTCATTTTAACATGATATAATGTTACATTTTAACGTTTCATTTTAACATGATAAAATGTTACATTTTAACATGTTTCATTTTAACATGATAAAATGTTACATTTTAACGTTTCATTTTAACATGATAAAATGATACATTTTAACATTTTGCATTTTAACATGATAAAATGTTACATTTTAACATGTTTCATTTTAAAATGTTACATTTTAAAATGTTACATTTAAAAATGTTAAATTTTAAAATGTTACATTTTAACATGTTACATTTTAATACGTTACATTTTAACATGTTGCATTTTAACATGATAAAATGTTACATTTTAACATGTTGCATTTTAACATGATAAAATGTTACATTTTAAAATGTTAAATTTTAAAATGTTACATTTTAAAATGTTACATTTAAACATGTTACATTTTAATATGTTACATTTTATCATGTTGCATTTTAACATGATAAAATGTTACATTTTAACATGTTTCATTTTAACATGATATAATGTTACATTTTAACGTTTCATTTTAACATGATAAAATGTTACATTTTAACATGTTTCATTTTAACATGATAAAATGTTACATTTTAACATGTTTCATTTTAACATGATAAAATGTTACATTTTAACATGTTTCATTTTAACATGATAATATGTTACATTTTAACATGTTTCATTTTAAAATGTTACATTTTAAAATGTTACATTTAAAAATGTTAAATTTTAAAATGTTACATTTTAACATGTTACATTTTAATACGTTACATTTTAACATGTTGCATTTTAACATGATAAAATGTTACATTTTAACATGTTGCATTTTAACATGATAAAATGTTACATTTTAAAATGTTAAATTTTAAAATGTTACATTTTAAAATGTTACATTTAAACATGTTACATTTTAATATGTTACATTTTATCATGTTACATTTTAACATGTTGCATTTTAACATGATAAAATGTTACATTTTAACATGTTGCATTTCAACATGATAAAATGTTACATTTTAACATGTTGCATTTTAACATGATAAAATGTTACATTTTAACATATTGTGATTTAACATGATAAAATGTTACATTTTAAAATGTTACATTTGAACATGTTACATTTTAATATGTTACATTTTAACATGTTACATTTTAACATGATAAAATGTTACATTTTAACATCTTGCATTTTAACATGATAAAATGTTACATTTTAACATGTTTCATTTTAACATGATAAAATGTTACATTTTAACATGTTTCATTTTAACATGATAAAATGTTACATTTTAACGTTTCATTTTAACATGATAAAATGTTACATTTTAACATGTTTCATTTTAACATGTTACATTTTAACATGTTGCATTTTAACATGATAAAATGTTACATTTTAACATGTTGCATTTTAACATGATGAAATGTTACATTTTAACTTGTTTCATTTTAACATGATAAAATGTTACATTTTAACATGTTTCATTTTAACATGGTAAAATGTTACATTTTAACATGTTTCATTTTAACATCATAAAATGTTACATTTCAACATGTTTCATTTTAACATGATAAAATCTTACATTTAAACATGTTTCATTTTAACATGATAAAATGTTACATTTTAACATGTTGCATTTTAACATGATAAAATGTTACATTTTAACATGTTGCATTTTAACATGATAAAATGTTACATTTTAACATGTTTCATTTTAACATGATAAAATGTTACATTTTAACATGTTTCATTTTAAAATGTTACATTTTAAAATGTTACATTTTAACATGTTACATTTTAATATGTTACATTTTAACATGTTGCATTTTAACATGATAAAATGTTACATTTTAACATGTTGCATTTTAACATGATAAAATGTTACATTTTAACATGTTGCATTTTAACATGATAAAATGTTACATTATAACATGTTTCATTTTAACATGATAAAATGTTACATTTTTAAATGTTTCTTTTTAACATGATAAAATGTTACATTTTAACATGTTGCATTTTAACATGATAAAATGTTACATTTTAACATGTTGCATTTTAACATGATAAAATGTTACATTTTAACATGTTGCATTTTAACATCATAAAATGTTACATTTTAACATGTTTCATTTTAACATGATAAAATGTTACATTTTAACATGTTTCATTTTAACATGATAAAATCTTACATTTTAACATGTTTCATTTTAACATGATAAAATGTTACATTTTAACATGTTGCATTTTAACATGATAAAATGTTACATTTTAACATGTTGCATTTTAACATGATAAAATGTTACATTTAAACATGTTGCATTTTAACATGATAAAATGTTACATTTTAACATGTTGCATTTTAACATGATAAAATGTTACATTTTAACATATTGTGATTTAACATGATAAAATGTTACATTTTAAAATGTTACATTTGAACATGTTACATTTTAATATGTTACATTTTAACATGTTACATTTTAACATGATAAAATGTTACATTTTAACATCTTGCATTTTAACATGATAAAATGTTACATTTTAACATGTTTCATTTTAACATGATAAAATGTTACATTTTAACATGATAAAATGTTACATTTTAACGTTTCATTTTAACATGATAAAATGTTACATTTTAACATGTTTCATTTTAACATGTTACATTTTAACATGTTGCATTTTAACATGATAAAATGTTACATTTTAACATGTTGCATTTTAACATGATGAAATGTTACATTTTAACATGTTTCATTTTAACATGATAAAATGTTACATTTTAACATGTTGCATTTTAACATGATAAAATGTTACATTTTAACTTGTTTCATTTTAACATGATAAAATGTTACATTTTAACATGTTTCATTTTAACATGGTAAAATGTTACATTTTAACATGTTTCATTTTAACATGATAAAATGTTACATTTTAACATGTTTCATTTTAACATGATAAAATGTTACATTTTAACATGTTTCATTTTAACATGATAAAATGTTACATTTTAACATGTTTCATTTTAACATGATAAAATCTTACATTTTAACATGTTTCATTTTAACATGATAAAATGTTACTTTTTAACATGTTGCATTTTAACATGATAAAATGTTACATTTTAACATGTTGCATTTTAACATGATAAAATGTTACATTTTAACTTGTTTCATTTTAACATGATAACATGTTACATTTTAACATGTTTCATTTAAAAATGTTACATTAAAAAATGTTACATTTTAACATGTTATATTTTAATATGTTACATTTTAACATGTTGCATTTTAACATGATAAAATGTTACATTTTAACATGTTGCATTTTAACATGATAAAATGTTACATTTTAACATGTTGCAATTTAACATGATAAAATGTTACATTTTAACATGTTGCATTTTAACATGATAAAATGTTACATTTTAACATGTTTCATTTTAACATGATAAAATGTTAAATTTAAAAATGTTACATTTTTACATGTTTCATTTAAACATGATAAAATGTTACATTTTAACATTTTTCATTTTAACATCATAAAATGTTACATTTTAACATGTTTCATTTTAACATGATAAAATCTTACATTTTAACATGTTTCATTTTAACATGATAAAATGTTACATTTTAACATGTTGCATTTTAACATGATAAAATGTTACATTTTAACATGTTGCATTTTAACATGATAAAATGTTACATTTTAACATGTTTCATTTTAACATGATAAAATGTTACATTTTAACATGTTTCATTTTAAAATGTTACATTTTAAAATGTTACATTTTAACATGTTACATTTTAATATGTTACATTTTAACATGTTGCATTTTAACATGATAAAATGTTACATTTTAACATGTAGCATTTTAACATGATAAAATGTTACATTATAACATGTTTCATTTTAACATGATAAAATGTTACATTTTAACATGTTGCATTTTAACATGATAAAATGTTACATTTTAACATGTTTCATTTTAACATGATAAAATGTTACATTTTAACATGTTTCATTTTAACATGATAAAATGTTACATTTTAACATGTTTCATTTAAAAATGTTACATTTTAAAATATTACATTTTAACATGTTACATTTTAATATGTTACATTTTAACATGTTGCATTTTAACATAGTAAAATGTTACATTTTAACATGTTGCATTTTAACATGATAAAATGTTACATTTTAACATATTGCGATTTAACATGATAAAATGTTACATTTTAAAATGTTACATTTGAACATGTTACATTTTAATATGTTACATTTTAACATGATAAAATGTTACATTTTAACATGTTTCATTTAAAAATGTTACATTAAAAAATGTTACATTTTAACATGTTACATTTTAATATGTTACATTTTAACATGTCTCATTTAAACATGGTAAAATGTTACATTTTAACATGTTGCATTTTAACATGATAAAATGTTACATTTTAACATGTTGCATTTTAACATGATAAAATGTTACATTTTAACATGTTGCATTTTAACATGATAAAATGTTACATTTTAACATGTTTCATTTTAACATGATAAAATGTTAAATTTAAAAATGTTACATTTTTACATGTTTCATTTAAACATTATAAAATGTTACATTTTAACATTTTTCATTTTAACATCATAAAATGTTACATTTTAACATGTTACATTTTAATATGTCACATTTAAACATGTTGCATTTCAACATGATAAAATGTTACATTTTAACATGTTGTATTTTAACATGATAAAATGTTACATTTTAACATGTTGCATTTTAACATGATAAAATGTTACATTTTACATGTTTCATTTTAACATGATAAAATGTTACATTTTAACATGTTTCATTTTAAAATGTTACATTTTAATATGTTACATTTTAACATGTTGCATTTTAACATGATAAAATGTTACATTTTAACATGTTTTATTTTAACATGATTAAATGTTACATTTTAACATTTTTCATTTTAACATCATAAAATATTACATTTTAACATGTTTCATTTTAACATGATAAAATGTTACATTTTTACATGTTTCATTTTAACATGATAAAATCTTACATTTTAACATGTTTCATTTTAACATGTTAAAATGTACATGTTGCATTTTAACATGATAAAATGTTACATTTTAACATGTTGCATTTTAACATGATAAAATGTTACATTTTAACATGTTGCATTTTAACATGATAAAATGTTACATTTTAACATGTTGCATTTTAACATGATAAAATGTTACATTATAACATGTTTCAATTTAACATGATAAAATGTTACATTTTAACATTTTTCATTTTAACATCATAAAATGTTACATTTTAACATGTTACATTTTAATATGTTACATTTTAACATGTTGCATTTTAACATGTTGCATTTTAACATGATAAAATATTACATTTTAACATGTTGCATTTTTACATGATAAAATGTTACATTTTAACATGTTGCATTTAACATGATAAAATGTTACATTTTAACATGTTGCATTTTAACATGATAAAATGTTACATTGTAACATGTTGCATTTTAACATGATAAAATGTTACATTATAACATGTTTCAATTTAACATGATAAAATGTTACATTTTAACATGTTTTATTTTAAAATGTTACATTTTAAAATGTTACATTTTAACATGTTACATTTTTATATGTTACATTTTAACATGTTGCATTTTAACATGATAAAATGTTACATTTTAACATGTTGCATTTTAACATGTTAAAATGTTACATTTTAACATGTTGCATTTTAACATGATAAAATGTTACATTTTAACATGTTTCATTTTAACATGATAAAATGTTACATTTTAACATGTTTCATTTAAAAATGTTACATTATAAAATGTTACATTTTAACATGTTACATTTTAATATGTTACATTTTAACATGTTGCATTTTAACATAGTAAAATGTTACATTTTAACATGTTGCATTTTAACATGATAAAATGTTACATTTTAACATATTGCGATTTAACATGATAAAATGTTACATTTTAAAATGTTACATTTGAACATGTTACATTTTAATATGTTACATTTTAACATGTTGCATTTTAACATGATAAAATGTTACATTTTATCATGTTAAAATGCAACATGTTAAAATGTAACATTTTACTATGTTAAAATGCAACATGTTAAAATGTAACGTATTAAAATGTAACATGTTAAAATGTTACATTTTAAAATGTAACATTTTTAAATGAAACATGTTAAAATGTAACATTTTATCATGTTAAATTGAAACATGTTATAATGTAACATTTTATCATGTTAAAATGCAACATGTTAAAATGTAACATTTTATCATGTTAAAATGCAACATGTTAAAATGTAACATTTTATCATGTTAAAATGCAACATGTTAAAATGTAACATTTTATCATGTAAAAATGCAACATGTTAAAATGCAACATGTTAAAATGCAACATGTTAAAATGTAACATTTTATCATGTTAAAATGCAACATGTTAAAATGTAACATATTAAAATGTAACATGTTAAAATGTAACATTTTATGATGTTAAAATGAAAAATGTTAAAATGTAACATTTTATCATGTTAAATTGAAACATGTTATAATGTAACATTTTATCATGTTAAAATGCAACATGTTAAAACGTAACATTTTATCATGTTAAAATGCAACATGTTAAAATGTAACATTTTATCATGTTAAAATGCAACATGTTAAAATGTAACCTTTTATCATGTTAAAATGCAACATGTTAAAATGTAACATTTTATCATGTTAAAATGAAACATGTTAAAATGTAAGATTTTATCATGTTAAAATGAAACATGTAAAAATGTAACATTTTATCATGTTAAAATGAAACATGTTAAAATGTAACATTTTATGATGTTAAAATGAAACATGTTAAAATGTAACATTTTATCATGTTAAAATAAAACATGTTCAAATGTAACATTTTATCATGTTAAAATGCAACATGTTAAAATGTAACATATTAAAATGTAACATTTTAAAATGAAACATGTTAAAATGTAACATTTTATCATGTTAAAATGCAAAATGTTAAAATGTAACATTTTATCATGTTAAAATGCAACATGTTAAAATGCAACATGTTAAAATGTAACATTTTATCATGTTAAAATACAACATGTTAAAATGTAACATTTTATCATGTTAAAATGCAACATGTTTAAATGTGACATATTAAAATGTAACATGTTAAAATGTAACATTTTATGATGTTAAAATGAAAAATGTTAAAATGTAACATTTTATAATGTTTAAATGAAACATGTAAAAATGTAACATTTTTAAATTTAACATTTTATCATGTTAAAATGAAACATGTTAAAATGTAACATTTTTTCATGTTAAAATGCAACATGATATATTGCATTTTAACATGTTACATTTTAATATGTTACATTTTAACATGTTGCATTTTAACATGATAAAATGTTACATTTTAACATGTTTCATTTTAACATGATAAAATGTTACATTTTAACATGTTTCATTTTAACATGATAAAATGTTACATTTTAACATGTTTCATTTTAACATGATAAAATGTTACATTTTAACATGTTTCATTTTAACATGATAAAATTTTAAATTTTAACATGTTTCATTTTAACATGATAAAATGTTACATTTTAACATGTTTCATTTTAACATGATAAAATGTTACATTTTAACATGTTTCATTTTAACATGATAAAATGTTACATTTTAACATGTTGCATTTTAACATGATAAAATGTTACATTTTAACTTGTTTCATTTTAACATGATAAAATGTTACATTTTTACATGTTTCATTTAAAAATGTTACATTAAAAAATGTTACATTTTAACATGTTACATTTTAATATGTTACATTTTAACATGATAAAATGTTACATTTTAACATGTTTCATTTAAAAATGTTACATTAAAAAATGTTACATTTTAACATGTTACATTTTAATATGTTACATTTTAACATGTCTCATTTAAACATGGTAAAATGTTACATTTTAACATGTTGCATTTTAACATGATAAAATGTTACATTTTAACATGTTGCATTTTAACATGATAAAATGTTACATTTTAACATGTTGCATTTTAACATGTTGCATTTTAACATGATAAAATGTTACATTTTAACATGTTTCATTTTAACATGATAAAATGTTAAATTTAAAAATGTTACATTTTTACATGTTTCATTTAAACATTATAAAATGTTACATTTTAACATTTTTCATTTTAACATCATAAAATGTTACATTTTAACATGTTACATTTTAATATGTCACATTTAAACATGTTGCATTTTAACATGATAAAATGTTACATTTTAACATGTTGTATTTTAACATGATAAAATGTTACATTTTAACATGTTGCATTTTAACATGTTGCATTTTAACATGATAAAATGTTACATTTTACATGTTTCATTTTAACATGATAAAATGTTACATTTTAACATGTTTCATTTTAAAGTGTTACATTTTAATATGTTACATTTTAACATGTTGCATTTTAACATGATAAAATGTTACATTTTAACATGTTTTATTTTAACATGATAAAATGTTACATTTTAACATGTTTCATTTTAACATCATAAAATGTTACATTTTAACATGTTTCATTTTAACATGATAAAATGTTACATTTTTACATGTTTCATTTTAACATGATAAAATCTTACATTTTAACATGTTTCATTTTAACATGATAAAATGTTACATTTTAACATGTTGCAATTTAACATGATAAAATGTTACATTTTAACATGTTGCATTTTAACATGATAAAATGTTACATTTTAACATGTTGCATTTTAACATGATAAAATGTTACATTTTAACATGTTGCATTTTAACATGATAAAATGTTACATTATAATATGTTTCAATTTAACATGATAAAATGTTACATTTTAACATTTTTCATTTTAACATCATAAAATGTTACATTTTAACATGTTACATTTTAATATGTTACATTTTAACATGTTGCATTGTAACATGTTGCATTTTAACATGATAAAATATTACATTTTAACATGTTGCATTTTTACATGATAAAATGTTACATTTTAACATGTTGCATTTAACATGATAAAATGTTACATTTTAACATGTTGCATTTTAACATGATAAAATGTTACATTTTAACATGTTTCAATTTAACATGATAAAATGTTACATTTTAAAATGTTACATTTTAACATGTTACATTTTTATATGTTACATTTTAACATGTTGCATTTTAACATGATAAAATGTTACATTTTAACATGTTACATTTTAACATGATAAAATGTTACATTTTAACATGTTGCATTTTAACATGATAAAATGTTACATTTTAACATGTTTCATTTTAACATGATAAAATGTTACATTTTAACATGTTTCATTTAAAAATGTTACATTTTAAAATGTTACATTTTAACATGTTACATTTTAATATGTTACATTTTAACATGTTGCATTTTAACATAGTAAAATGTTACATTTTAACATGTTGCATTTTAACATGATAAAATGTTACATTTTAACATATTGCGATTTAACATGATAAAATGTTACATTTTAAAATGTTACATTTGAACATGTTACATTTTAATATGTTACATTTTAACATGTTGCATTTTAACATGATAAAATGTTACATTTTATCATGTTAAAATGCAACATGTTAAAATGTAACATTTTACTATGTTAAAATGCAACATGTTAAAATATAACATATTAAAATGTAACATGTTAAAATGTTACATTTTAAAATGTAACATTTTTAAATGAAACATGTTAAAATGTAACATTTTATCATGTTAAAATGAAACATGTTAAAATGTAACATTTTATCATGTTAAAATGCAACATGTTAAAATGTAACATTTTATCATGTTAAAATGCAACATGTTAAAATGTAACATTTTATCATGTTAAAATGCAACATGTTAAAATGTAACATATAAAAATGTAACATGTTAAAATGTAACATTTTAAAATGTAACATTTTAAAATAAAACATGTTAAAATGTAACATTTTATCATGTTAAATTGAAACATGTTATAATGTAACATTTTATCATGTTAAAATGCAACATGTTAAAATGTAACATTTTATCATGTTAAAATGCAACATGTTAAAATGTAACATTTTATCATGTTAAAATGCAACATGTTAAAATGTAACATTTTATCATGTAAAAATGCAACATGTTAAAATGTAATATTTTATCATGTTAAAATGCAACATGTTAAAATGCAACATGTTAAAATGTAACATTTTATCATGTTAAAATGCAACATGTTAAAATGTAACATATTAAAATGTAACATGTTAAAATGTAACATTTTATGATGTTAAAATGAAAAATGTTAAAATGTAACATTTTATCATGTTAAATTGAAACATGTTATAATGTAACATTTTATCATGTTAAAATGCAACATGTTAAAATGTAACATTTTATCATGTTAAAATGCAACATGTTAAAATGTAACATTTTATCATGTTAAAATGCAACATGTTAAAATGTAACCTTTTATCATGTTAAAATGCAACATGTTAAAATGTAACATTTTATCATGTTAAAATGAAACATGTTAAAATGTAAGATTTTATCATGTTAAAATGAAACATGTAAAAATGTAACATTTTATCATGTTAAAATGAAACATGTTAAAATGTAACATTTTATGATGTTAAAATGAAACATGTTAAAATGTAACATTTTATCATGTTAAAATAAAACATGTTAAAATGTAACATTTTATCATGTTAAAATGCAACATGTTAAAATGTAACATATTAAAATGTAACATTTTAAAATGAAACATGTTAAAATGTAACATTTTATCATGTTAAAATGAAACATGTAAAATGTAACATTTTATCATGTTAAAATGCAACATGTTAAAATGCAACATGTTAAAATGTAACATTTTATCATGTTAAAATACAACATGTTAAACTGTAACATTTTATCATGTTAAAATGCAACATGTTTAAATGTGACATATTAAAATGTAACATGTTAAAATGTAACATTTTATGATGTTAAAATGAAAAATGTTAAAATGTAACATTTTATAATGTTTAAATGAAACATGTAAAAATGTAACATTTTTAAATTTAACATTTTATCATGTTAAAATGAAACATGTTAAAATGTAACATTTTATCATGTTAAAATGCAACATGTTTAAATGTGACATATTAAAATGTAACATGTTAAAATGTAACATTTTATCATGTTCAAATGCAACATGTTAAAATGTAACATATAAAAATGTAACATGTTAAAATGTAACATTTTAAAATGTAACATTTTAAAATAAAACATGTTAAAATGTAACATTTTATCATGTTAAATTGAAACATGTTATAATGTAACATTTTATCATGTTAAAATGCAACATGTTAAAATGTAACATTTTATCATGTTAAAATGCAACATGTTAAAATGTAACATTTTATCATGTTAAAATAAAACATGTTAAAATGTAACATTTTATCATGTAAAAATGCAACATGTTAAAATGTAATATTTTATCATGTTAAAATGCAACATGTTAAAATGCAACATGTTAAAATGTAACATATTAAAATGTAACATGTTAAAATGTAACATTTTATGATGTTAAAATGAAAAATGTTAAAATGTAACATTTTATCATGTTAAATTGAAACATGTTTTTTTTTTTTTTTTTTTTTTTTTTTTTTTTTTTTTTTTTTTTTAAAAGAGGTTGGCGGCCTCTTTTAACCTTGCATTTGCCCGTCCACATAGACTAAGCGCCCGTGCGTGGATCGTTTACAGCAAAGCAAGGAGTGAGCCGGTACAGTACAAAGGTGAACTGTACTGATAAAATGTTATCGGCAGTGACCAGGATCCGAACCCACGACATCGCTGCCATGGGCCCGAAGTCCGCGACGCTACCGACTGAGCCACCGACTCACTACTGATAATATCACTACTGATAATGTTATAATGTAACATTTTATCATGTTAAAATGCAACATGTTAAAATGTAACATTTTATCATGTTAAAATGCAACATGTTAAAATGTAACATTTTATCATGTTAAAATGCAACATGTTAAAATGTAACCTTTTATCATGTTAAAATGCAACATGTTAAAATGTAACATTTTATCATGTTAAAATGAAACATGTTAAAATGTAAGATTTTATCATGTTAAAATGAAACATGTAAAAATGTAACATTTTATCATGTTAAAATGAAACATGTTAAAATGTAACATTTTATGATGTTAAAATGAAACATGTTAAAATGTAACATTTTATCATGTTAAAATAAAACATGTTAAAATGTAACATTTTATCATGTTAAAATGCAACATGTTAAAATGTAACATATTAAAATGTAACATTTTAAAATGAAACATGTTAAAATGTAACATTTTATCATGTTAAAATGAAACATGTAAAATGTAACATTTTATCATGTTAAAATACAACATGTTAAAATGTAACATTTTATCATGTTAAAATGCAACATGTTTAAATGTGACATATTAAAATGTAACATTAATAAAATGTAACATTTTATGATGTTAAAATGAAAAATGTTAAAATGTAACATTTTATAATGTTTAAATGAAACATGTAAAAATGTAACATTTTTAAATTTAACATTTTATCATGTTAAAATGAAACATGTTAAAATGTAACATTTTATCATGTTAAAATGCAACATGATATATTGCATTTTAACATGTTACATTTTAATATGTTACATTTTAACATGTTGCATTTTAACATGATAAAATGTTACATTTTAACATGTTTCATTTTAACATGATAAAATGTTACATTTTAACATGTTTCATTTTAACATGATAAAATGTTACATTTTAACATGTTTCATTTTAACATGATAAAATGTTACATTTTAACATGTTTCATTTTAACATGATAAAATGTTACATTTAAACATGTTTCATTTTAATATGATAAAATGTTACATTTTAACATGTTTCATTTTAACATGATAAAATGTTACATTTTAACATGTTTCATTTTAACATGATAAAATGTTACATTTTAACATGTTGCATTTTAACATGATAAAATGTTACATTTTAACTTGTTTCATTTTAACATGATAAAATGTTACATTTTTACATGTTTCATTTAAAAATGTTACATTAAAAATTGTTACATTTTAACATGTTACATTTTAATATGTTACATTTTAACATGTTGCATTTTAACATGATAAAATGTTACATTTTAACATGTTGCATTTTAACATGATAAAATGTTACATTTTAACATGTTGCATTTTAACATGATAAAATGTTACATTTTAACATGTTGCATTTTAACATGATAAAATGTTACATTTAAAAATGTTACATTTTTACATGTTTCATTTAAACATGATAAAATGTTACATTTTAACATTTTTCATTTTAACATCATAAAATGTTACATTTTAACATGTTACATTTTAATATGTTACATTTAAACATGTTGCATTTTAACATGATAAAATGTTACATTTTAACATGTTGCATTTTAACATGATAAAATGTTACATTTTAACATGTTTCATTTTAACATGATAAAATGTTACATTTTAACATGCTTCATTTTAACATCATAAAATGTTACATTTTAACGTTTCATTTTAACATGATAAAATGTTACATTTTAACATGTTTCATTTTAACATGATAAAATCTTACATTTTAACATGTTTTATTTTAACATGATAAAATGTTACATTTAAAAATGTTACATTTTATACATGTTGCATTTTAACATGATAAAATGTTACATTTTAACATGTTTCATTTTAACATGATATAATGTTACATTTTAACATGTTTCATTTTAACATGATAAAATGTTACATTTTAACATGTTTCATTTTAACATGATAAAATGTTACATTTTAACATGTTTCATTTTAACATGATAAAATGTTACATTTTAACATGTTTCATTTTAACATGATAAAATGTTACATTTTAACATGTTGCATTTTAACATGATAAAATGTTACATTTTAACATGTTTCATTTTAACATGATAAAATGTTTAATTTAAAAATGTTACATTTTTACATGTTTCATTTGAACATGATAAAATGTTACATTTTAACATTTTTCATTTTAACATCATAAAATGTTACATTTTAACATGTTTCATTTTAACATGATAAAATCTTACATTTTAACATGTTTCATTTTAACATGATAAAATGTTACATTTTAACATGTTGCATTTTAACATGATAAAATGTTACATTTTAACATGTTGCATTTTAACATGATAAAATGTTACATTTTAACATGTTTCATTTTAACATGATAAAATGTTACATTTTAACATGTTTCATTTTAACATGATAAAATGTTACATTTTAACATGTTTCATTTTAAAATGTTACATTTTAAAATGTTACATTTTAACATGTTACATTTTAATATGTTACATTTTAACATGTTGCATTTTAACATGATAAAATGTTACATTTTAACATGTTGCATTTTAACATGATAAAATGTAACATTTTAACATGTTGCATTTTAACATGATAAAATGTTACATTATAACATGTTTAATTTTAACATAATAAAATGTTACATTTTAACATGTTTCATTTTAAAATGTTACATTTTAAAATGTTACATTTTAACATGTTGCATTTTAACATGATAAAATGTTACATTTTAACATGTTGCATTTTAACATGATAAAATGTTACATTTTAACATGTTTCATTTTAACATGATAAAATGTTACATTTTAACATGTTTCATTTTAAAATGTTACGTTTTAAAATGTTACATTTTAACATGTTTCATTTTAACATGATAAAATGTTACATTTTAACATGTTTCATTTTAACATGATAAAATGTTACATTTTAACATGTTGCATTTTAACATGATAAAATGTTACATTTTAACATGTTTCATTTTAAATTGTTACATTTTAAAATGTGACATTTTAACATGTTACATTTTAATATGTTACATTTTAACATGTTTCATTTTAACATGATAAAATGTTACATTTTAACATGTTGCATTTTAACATGATAAAATGTTACATTTTAACATGTTGCATTTTAACATGATAAAATGTTACATATTAAAATGTAACATTTTAAATTGTTACATTTTAAAATGTTACATTTTAAATTGTAACATTTTAAAATGTTACATTTTAACATGTTACATTTTAATACGTTACATTTTAACATGTTGCATTTTAACATGATAAAATGTTACATTTTAACATGTTGCATTTTAACATGATAAAATGCTACATTTTAACATGTTTCATTTTAACATGATAAAATGTTACATTTTAACATGTTTCATTTTAACATGATAAAATGTTACATTTTAACATGTTGCATTTTAACATGATAAAATGTTACATTTTTACATGTTGCATTTTAACTTGATAAAAATGTTACATTTTAACATGTTGCATTTTAACATGATAAAATGTTACATTATAACATGTTGCATTTTAACATGATAAAATGTTACATTTTAACATGTTTCATTTTAACATGATAATATGTTACATTTTAACATGTTTCATTTTAAAATGTTACATTTTAACATGTTACATTTTAATATGTTACATTTTAACATGTTGCATTTTAACATGATAAAATGTTACATTTTAACATGTTGCATTTCAACATGATAAAATGTTACATTTTAACATGTTGCATTTCAACATGATAAAATGTTACATTTTAACATGTTGCATTTTAACATGATAAAATGTTACATTTAAACATGTTTCATTTTAACATGATAAAATGTTACATTTTAACATGTTTCATTTAAAAATGTTACAATTTAAAATGTTACATTTTAACATGTTACATTTTAATATGTTACATTTTAACATGTTGCATTTAACCATGATAAAATGTTACATTTTAACATGTTGCATTTTAACATGATAAAATGTTACATTTTAACATATTGCGATTTAACATGATAAAATGTTACATTTTAAAATGTTACATTTGAACATGTTACATTTTAATATGTTACATTTTAACATGTTGCATTTTAACATGATAAAATGTTACATTTTAACATGTTGCATTTTAACATGATAAAATGTTACATTTTAACATGTTTCATTTAAACATGATAAAATGTTACATTTTAACATGTTTCATTTTAACATGATAAAATGTTACATTTTAACGTTTCATTTTAACATGATAAAATGTTACATTTTAACATGTTTCATTTTAACATGTTACATTTTAACATGTTGCATTTTAACATGATAAAATGTTAAATTTTAACATGTTGCATTTTAACATGATGAAATGTTACATTTTAACATGTTTCATTTTAACATGATAAAATGTTACATTTTAACATGTTGCATTTTAACATGATAAAATGTTACATTTTAACATGTTTCATTTTAACATGATAAAATGTTACATTTTAACATGTTTCATTTTAACATGATAAAATGTTACATTTTAACATGTTTCATTTTAACATGATAAAATGTTACATTTTAACATGTTTCATTTTAACATGATAAAATGTTACATTTTAACATGTTTCATTTTAACATGATAAAATCTTACATTTTACATGTTTCATTTTAACATGATAAAATGTTACTTTTTAACATGTTGCATTTTAACATGATAAAATGTTACATTTTAACATGTTGCATTTTAACATGATAAAATGTTACATTTTAACTTGTTTCATTTTAACATGATATAATGTTACATTTTAACATGTTTCATTTTAACATGATAAAATGTTACATTTTAACATGTTTCATTTTAACATGATAAAATGTTACATTTTAACATGTTTCATTTTAACATGATAAAATGTTACATTTTAACATGTTTCATTTTAACATGATAAAATGTTACATTTTAACATGTTTCATTTTAACATGATAAAATGTTACATTTTAACATGTTTCATTTTAACATGATAAAATGTTAAATTTAAAAATGTTACATTTTTACATGTTTCATTTGAACATGATAAAATGTTACATTTTAACATTTTTCATTTTAACATCATAAAATGTTACATTTTAACATGTTTCATTTTAACATGATAAAATCTTACATTTTAACATGTTTCATTTTAACATGATAAAATGTTACATTTTAACATGTTGCATTTTAACATGATAAAATGTTACATTTTAACATGTTGCATTTTAACATGATAAAATGTTACATTTTAACATGTTTCATTTTAACATGATAAAATGTTAAATTTAAAAATGTTACATTTTTACATGTTTCATTTGAACATGATAAAATGTTACATTTTAACATTTTTCATTTTAACATCATAAAATGTTACATTTTAACATGTTTCATTTTAACATGATAAAATCTTACATTTTAACATGTTTCATTTTAACATGATAAAATGTTACATTTTAACATGTTGCATTTTAACATGATAAAATGTTACATTTTAACATGTTGCATTTTAACATGATAAAATGTTACATTTTAACATGTTTCATTTTAACATGATAAAATGTTACATTTTAACATGTTTCATTTTAACATGATAAAATGTTACATTTTAACATGTTTCATTTTAAAATGTTACATTTTAAAATGTTACATTTTAACATGTTACATTTTAATATGTTACATTTTAACATGTTGCATTTTAACATGATAAAATGTTACATTTTAACATGTTTCATTTTAACATGATAAAATGTTACATTTTAACATGTTTCATTTTAAAATGTTACGTTTTAAAATGTTACATTTTAACATGTTTCATTTTAACATGATAAAATGTTACATTTTAACATGTTTCATTTTAACATGATAAAATGTTACATTTTAACATGTTGCATTTTAACATGATAAAATGTTACATTTTAACATGTTTCATTTTAAATTGTTACATTTTAAAATGTGACATTTTAACATGTTACATTTTAATATGTTACATTTTAACATGTTTCATTTTAACATGATAAAATGTTACATTTTAACATGTTTCATTTTAACATGATAAAATGTTACATTTTAACATGTTGCATTTTAACATGATAAAATGTTACATTTTAACATGTTGCATTTTAACATGATAAAATGTTACATTTTAACATGTTGCATTTTAACATGATAAAATGTTACATATTAAAATGTAACATTTTAAATTGTAACATTTTAAAATGTTACATTTTAACATGTTACATTTTAATACGTTACATTTTAACATGTTGCATTTTAACATGATAAAATGTTACATTTTAACATGTTGCATTTTAACATGATAAAATGCTACATTTTAACATGTTTCATTTTAACATGATAAAATGTTACATTTTAACATGTTTCATTTTAACATGATAAAATGTTACATTTTAACATGTTGCATTTTAACATGATAAAATGTTACATTTTTACATGTTGCAATTTAACTTGATAAAAATGTTACATTTTAACATGTTGCATTTTAACATGATAAAATGTTACATTATAACATGTTGCATTTTAACATGATAAAATGTTACATTTTAACATGTTTCATTTTAACATGATAATATGTTACATTTTAACATGTTTCATTTTAAAATGTTACATTTTAACATGTTACATTTTAATATGTTACATTTTAACATGTTGCATTTTAACATGATAAAATGTTACATTTTAACATGTTGCATTTCAACATGATAAAATGTTACATTTTAACATGTTGCATTTCAACATGATAAAATGTTACATTTTAACATGTTGCATTTTAACATGATAAAATGTTACATTTAAACATGTTTCATTTTAACATGATAAAATGTTACATTTTAACATGTTTCATTTAAAAATGTTACAATTTAAAATGTTACATTTTAACATGTTACATTTTAATATGTTACATTTTAACATGTTGCATTTAACCATGATAAAATGTTACATTTTAACATGTTGCATTTTAACATGATAAAATGTTACATTTTAACATGTTGCATTTTAACATGATAAAATGTTACATTTTAACATATTGCGATTTAACATGATAAAATGTTACATTTTAAAATGTTACATTTGAACATGTTACATTTTAATATGTTACATTTTAACATGTTGCATTTTAACATGATAAAATGTTACATTTTAACATGTTGCATTTTAACATGATAAAATGTTACATTTTAACATGTTTCATTTTAACATGATAAAATGTTACATTTTAACATGTTTCATTTTAACATGGTAAAATGTTACATTTTAACGTTTCATTTTAACATGATAAAATGTTACATTTTAACATGTTTCATTTTAACATGTTACATTTTAACATGTTGCATTTTAACATGATAAAATGTTAAATTTTAACATGTTGCATTTTAACATGATGAAATGTTACATTTTAACATGTTTCATTTTAACATGATAAAATGTTACATTTTAACATGTTGCATTTTAACATGATAAAATGTTACATTTTAACATGTTTCATTTTAACATGATAAAATGTTACATTTTAACATGTTTCATTTTAACATGATAAAATGTTACATTTTAACATGTTTCATTTTAACATGATAAAATGTTACATTTTAACATGTTTCATTTTAACATGATAAAATGTTACATTTTAACATGTTTCATTTTAACATGATAAAATGTTACATTTTAACATGTTTCATTTTAACATGATAAAATGTTACATTTTAACATGTTTTATTTTAACATGATAAAATCTTACATTTTACATGTTTCATTTTAACATGATAAAATGTTACTTTTTAACATGTTGCATTTTAACATGATAAAATGTTACATTTTAACATGTTGCATTTTAACATGATAAAATGTTACATTTTAACTTGTTTCATTTTAACATGATAACATGTTACATTTTAACATGTTTCATTTAAAAATGTTACATTAAAAAATTTTACATTTTAACATGTTATATTTTAATATGTTACATTTTAACATGTTGCATTTTAACATGATAAAATGTTACATTTTAACATGTTGCATTTTAACATGATAAAATGTTACATTTTAACATATTGCGATTTAACACGATAAAATGTTACATTTTAAAATGTTACATTTGAACATGTTACATTTTAATATTTTACATTTTAACATGTTGCATTTTAACATGATAAAATGTTACATTTTAACATGTTTCATTTTAACATGATAAAATGTTACATTTTAACATGTTTCATTTTAACATGATAAAATGTTACATTTTAACGTTTCATTTTAACATGATAAAATGTTACATTTTAACATGTTTCATTTTAACATGATAAAATGTTACATTTTAACATGTTTCATTTTAACATGATAAAATGTTACATTTTAACATGTTTCATTTTAACATGATAAAATCTTACATTTTAACATGTTTCATTTTAACATGATAAAATCTTACATTTTAACATGTTTCATTTTAACATGATAAAATCTTACATTTTAACATGTTTCATTTTAACATGATAAAATGTTACTTTTTAACATGTTGCATTTTAACATGATAAAATGTTACATTTTAACATGTTGCATTTTAACATGATAAAATGTTACATTTTAACTTGTTTCATTTTAACATGATAACATGTTACATTTTAACATGTTTCATTTAAAAATGTTACATTAAAAAATGTTACATTTTAACATGTTATATTTTAATATGTTACATTTTAACATGTTGCATTTTAACATGATAAAATGTTACATTTTAACATGTTGCATTTTAACATGATAAAATGTTACATTTTAACATGTTGCATTTTAACATGATAAAATGTTACATTTTAACATGTTGCATTTTACCATGATAAAATGTTACATTTTAACATGTTTCATTTTAACATGATAAAATGTTAAATTTAAAAATGTTACATTTTTACATGTTTCATTTAAACATGATAAAATGTTACATTTTTACATGTTTCATTTAAACATGATAAAATGTTACATTTTAACATTTTTCATTTTAACATCATAAAATGTTACATTTTAACATGTTTCATTTTAACATGATAAAATCTTACATTTTAACATGTTTCATTTTAACATGATAAAATGTTACATTTTAACATGTTGCATTTTAACATGATAAAATGTTACATTTTAACATGTTTCATTTTAACATGATAAAATGTTACATTTTAACATGTTTCATTTTAACATGATAAAATGTTACATTTTAACATGTTTCAT
The DNA here is from genome assembly GCF_028750875.1 of Macrosteles quadrilineatus. Classification (NCBI taxonomy): domain Eukaryota; kingdom Metazoa; phylum Arthropoda; class Insecta; order Hemiptera; family Cicadellidae; genus Macrosteles; species Macrosteles quadrilineatus. The sequence continues at coordinate 762,358 of NW_026542645.1, forward strand.
TTTAAAATGTTACATTTTAAAATGTTACATTTTAACATGTTACATTTTAATATGTTACATTTTAACATGTTGCATTTTAACATGATAAAATGTTACATTTTAACATGTTGCATTTTAACATGATAAAATGTTACATTGTAACATGTTGCATTTTAACACGTTCGCTGCGGGCCATCAAACAGCAGGCGTAGCCCCAGTGCGGCGCAGCCCGCAGCGTCGAACAAACTCGATTGCCGGGTTATTGGCTCTCATATTTCGGTATGACAAATAGCAAATAACATGCGGTGATGTCCTGCTTTAGAACAAGAGTCGACGTGGTTCGCTTAACACTCACAGATAGCAGCACTGCTTGGAACGTAGCCAGTCCCATAGTATTGCCAATTTGAGGGAGAAAGACGGGACAACAAGTTGATTTTTAAGTTTGCCAGACGGGGATTTTATGGGGAAATTTTACTACCAACCTACAACACAAGAAAAAGCAAGTCACCCACTACACGCTAACGTGGTATAGGTCCGCCTCTGACCGACGCTAGAGCACAAACTATGATATACGAAAGTCATTGCCGAGCGTATCCCATCGGTTACAGCAGCACCTGAACAGCGCTCGGCCCGTATCCGATCGGATACGCCCGCAGTGAACGTGTTAACATGATAAAATGTTACATTATAACATGTTTCATTTTAACATGATAAAATGTTACATTTTAACATGTTTCATTTTAAAATGTTACATTTTAAAATGTTACATTTTAACATGTTGCATTTTAACATTATAAAATGTTACATTTTAACATGTTGCATTTTAACAAGATAAAATGTTACATTTTAACATGTTGCATTTTAACATGATAAAATGTTACATTTTAACATGTTTCATTTTAACATGATAAAATGTTACATTTTAACATGTTTCATTTTAACATGATAAAATGTTACATTTTAACATGTTTCATTTAAAAATGTTACATTTTAAAATGTTACATTTTAACATGTTACATTTTAATATGTTACATTTTAACATGTTGCATTTTAACATAGTAAAATGTTACATTTTAAAATGTTGCATTTTAACATGATAAAATGTTACATTTTAACATATTGCGATTTAACATGATAAAATGTTACATTTTAAAATGTTACATTTGAACATGTTACATTTTAATATGTTACATTTTAACATGATAAAATGTTACATTTTAACATGTTTCATTTAAAAATGTTACATTAAAAAATTTTAAATTTTAACATGTTACATTTTAATATGTTACATTTTAACATGTCTTATTTTAACATGGTAAAATGTTACATTTTAACTTGTTTCATTTTAACATGATAACATGTTACATTTTAACATGTTTCATTTAAAAATGTTACATTAAAAAATGTTACATTTTAACATGTTATATTTTAATATGTTACATTTTAACATGTTGCATTTTAACATGATAAAATGTTACATTTTAACATGTTGCATTTTAACATGATAAAATGTTACATTTTAACATATTGCGATTTAACATGATAAAATGTTACATTTTAAAATGTTACATTTGAACATGTTACATTTTAATATGTTACATTTTAACATGTTGCATTTTAACATGATAAAATGTTACATTTTAACATGTTGCATTTTAACATGATAAAATGTTACATTTTAACATGTTTCATTTTAACATGATAAAATGTTACATTTTAACATGTTTCATTTTAACATGATAAAATGTTACATTTTAACGTTTCATTTTAACATGATAAAATGTTACATTTTAACATGTTTCATTTTAACATGTTACATTTTAACATGTTGCATTTTAACATGATAAAATGTTACATTTTAACATGTTGCATTTTAACATGATGAAATGTTACATTTTAACATGTTTCATTTTAACATGATAAAATGTTACATTTTAACATGTTGCATTTTAACATGATAAAATGTTACATTTTAACATGTTTCATTTTAACATGATAAAATGTTACATTTTAACATGTTTCATTTGAACATGATAAAATGTTACATTTTAACATGTTTCATTTTAACATGATAAAATGTTACATTTTAACATGTTTCATTTTAACATGATAAAATGTTACATTTTAACATGTTTCATTTTAACATGATAAAATGTTACATTTTAACATGTTTCATTTTAACATGATAAAATGTTACATTTTAACATGTTTCATTTTAACATGATAAAAACTTACATTTTAACATGTTTCATTTTAACATGATAAAATGTTACTTTTTAACATGTTGCATTTTAACATGATAAAATGTTACATTTTAACATGTTGCATTTTAACATGATAAAATGTTACATTTTAACTTGTTTCATTTTAACATGATAACATGTTACATTTTAACATGTTTCATTTAAAAATGTTACATTAAAAAATGTTACATTTTAACATGTTATATTTTAATATGTTACATTTTATCATGTTGCATTTTAACATGATAAAATGTTACATTTTAACATGTTGCATTTTAACATGATAAAATGTTACATTTTAACATGTTGCATTTTAACATGATAAAATGTTACATTTTAACATGTTGCATTTTACCATGATAAAATGTTACATTTTAACATGTTTCATTTTAACATGATAAAATGTTAAATTTAAAAATGTTACATTTTTACATGTTTCATTTAAACATGATAAAATGTTACATTTTAACATTTTTCATTTTAACATCATAAAATGTTACATTTTTACATGTTTCATTTTAACATGATAAAATCTTACATTTTAACATGTTTCATTTTAACATGATAAAATGTTACATTTTAACATGTTGCATTTTAACATGATAAAATGTTACATTTTAACATGTTGCATTTTAACATGATAAAATGTTACATTTTAACATGTTGCATTTTAACATGATAAAATGTTACATTTTAACATGTTTCATTTTAACATGATAAAATGTTACATTTTAACATGTTTCATTTTAAAATGTTACATTTTAAAATGTTACATTTTAACATGTTACATTTTAATATGTTACATTTTAACATGTTGCATTTTAACATAATAAAATGTTACATTTTAACATGTTGCATTTTAACATGATAAAATGTTACATTTTAACATGTTGCATTTTAACATGATAAAATGTTACATTTTAACATGTTGCATTTTAACATGATAAAATGTTACATTATAACATGTTTCATTTTAACATGATAAAATGTTACATTTTTACATGTTGCATTTTAACATGATAAAATGTTACATTTTAACATGTTTCATTTTAACATGATAAAATGTTACATTTTAACATGTTTCATTTTAACATGATAAAATGTTACATTTTAACATGTTTCATTTTAACATGATAAAAAGTTACTTTTTAAAATGTTACATTTTAACATGTTACATTTTAATATGTTACATTTTAACATGTTGCATTTTAACATAGTAAAATGTTACATTTTAACATGTTGCATTTTAACATGATAAAATGTTACATTTTAACATATTGCGATTTAACATGATAAAATGTTACTTTTTAAAATGTTACATTTGAACATGTTACATTTTAATATGTTACATTTTAACATGATAAAATGTTACATTTTAACATGTTTCATTTAAAAATGTTACATTAAAAAATGTTACATTTTAACATGTTACATTTTAATATGTTACATTTTAACATGTCTCATTTTAACATGGTAAAATGTTACATTTTAACATGTTGCATTTTAACATGATAAAATGTTACATTTTAACATATTGCGATTTAACATGATAAAATGTTACATTTTAAAATGTTACATTTGAACATGTTACATTTTAATATGTTACATTTTAACATGATAAAATGTTACATTTTAACATGTTTCATTTAAAAATGTTACATTAAAAAATTTTACATTTTAACATGTTACATTTTAATATGTTACATTTTAACATGTCTCATTTTAACATGGTAAAATGTTACATTTTAACTTGTTTCATTTTAACATGATAACATGTTACATTTTAACATGTTTCATTTAAAAATGTTACATTAAAAAATGTTACATTTTAACATGTTATATTTTAATATGTTACATTTTAACATGTTGCATTTTAACATGATAAAATGTTACATTTTAACATGTTGCATTTTAACATGATAAAATGTTACATTTTAACATATTGCGATTTAACATGATAAAATGTTACATTTTAAAATGTTACATTTGAACATGTTACATTTTAATATGTTACATTTTAACATGTTGCATTTTAACATGATAAAATGTTACATTTTAACATGTTGCATTTTAACATGATAAAATGTTACATTTTAACATGTTTCATTTTAACATGATAAAATGTTACATTTTAACATGTTTCATTTTAACATGAAAAAATGTTACATTTTAACGTTTCATTTTAACATGATAAAATGTTACATTTTAACATGTTTCATTTTAACATCTTACATTTTAACATGTTGCATTTTAACATGATAAAATGTTACATTTTAACATGTTGCATTTTAACATGATGAAATGTTACATTTTAACATGTTTCATTTTAACATGATAAAATGTTACATTTTAACATGTTGCATTTTAACATGATAAAATGTTACATTTTAACATGTTTCATTTTAACATGATAAAATGTTACATTTTAACATGTTTCATTTGAACATGATAAAATGTTACATTTTAACATGTTTCATTTTAACATGATAAAATGTTACATTTTAACATGTTTCATTTTAACATGATAAAATGTTACATTTTAACATGTTTCATTTTAACATGATAAAATGTTACATTTTAACATGTTTCATTTTAACATGATAAAATGTTACATTTTAACATGTTTCATTTTAACATGATAAAATCTTACATTTTAACATGTTTCATTTTAACATGATAAAATGTTACTTTTTAACATGTTGCATTTTAACATGATAAAATGTTACATTTTAACATGTTGCATTTTAACATGATAAAATGTTCCATTTTAACTTGTTTCATTTTAACATGATAACATGTTACATTTTAACATGTTTCATTTAAAAATGTTACATTAAAAAATGTTACATTTTAACATGTTATATTTTAATATGTTACATTTTAACATGTTGCATTTTAACATGATAAAATGTTACATTTTAACATGTTGCATTTTAACATGATAAAATGTTACATTTTAACATGTTGCATTTTACCATGATAAAATGTTACATTTTAACATGTTTCATTTTAACATGATAAAATGTTAAATTTAAAAATGTTACATTTTTACATGTTTCATTTAAACATGATAAAATGTTACATTTTAACATTTTTCATTTTAACATCATAAAATGTTACATTTTTACATGTTTCATTTTAACATGATAAAATCTTACATTTTAACATGTTTCATTTTAACATGATAAAATGTTACATTTTAACATGTTGCATTTTAACATGATAAAATGTTACATTTTAACATGTTGCATTTTAACATGATAAAATGTTACATTTTAACATGTTTCATTTTAACATGATAAAATGTTACATTTTATCATGTTTCATTTTAAAATGTTACATTTTAAAATGTTACATTTTAACATGTTACATTTTAATATGTTACATTTTAACATGTTGCATTTTAACATGATAAAATGTTACATTTTAACATGTTGCATTTTAACATGATAAAATGTTACATTTTAACATGTTGCATTTTAACATGATAAAATGTTACATTATAACATGTTTCATTTTAACATGATAAAATGTTACATTTTAACATGTTGCATTTTAACATGATAAAATGTTACATTTCAACATGTTTCATTTTAACATGATAAAATGTTACATTTTAACATGTTTCATTTTAACATGATAAAAAGTTACTTTTTAAAATGTTACATTTTAACATGTTACATTTTAATATGTTACATTTTAACATGTTGCATTTTAACATAGTAAAATGTTACATTTTAACATGTTGCATTTTAACATGATAAAATGTTACATTTTAACATATTGCGATTTAACATGATAAAATGTTACTTTTTAAAATGTTACATTTGAACATGTTACATTTTAATATGTTACATTTTAACATGATAAAATGTTACATTTTAACATGTTTCATTTAAAAATGTTACATTAAAAAATGTTACATTTTAACATGTTACATTTTAATATGTTACATTTTAACATGTCTCATTTTAACATGGTAAAATGTTACATTTTAACATGTTGCATTTTAACATGATAAAATGTTACATTTTAACATGTTGCAATTTAACATGATAAAATGTTACATTTTAACATGTTGCATTTTAACATGATAAAATGTTACATTTTAACATGTTTCATTTTAACACGATAAAATGTTAAATTTAAAAATGTTACATTTTTACATGTTTCATTTAAACATTATAAAATGTTACATTTTAACATTTTTCATTTTAACATTATAAAATGTTACATTTTAACATTTTTCATTCTAACATCATAAAATGTTACATTTTAACATTTTTCATTCTAACATCATAAAATGTTACATTTTAACATGTTACATTTTAATATGTCACATTTAAACATGTTGCATTTTAACATGATAAAATGTTACATTTTAACATGTTGTATTTTAACATGATAAAATGTTACATTTTAACATGTTGCATTTTAACATGTTGCATTTTAACATGATAAAATGTTACATTTTACATGTTTCATTTTAACATGATAAAATGTTACATTTTAACATGATTCATTTTAAAATGTTACATTTTAATATGTTACATTTTAACATGTTGCATTTTAACATGATAAAATGTTACATTTTAACATGTTTTATTTTAACATGATAAAATGTTACATTTTAACATGTTTCATTTTAACATCATAAAATGTTACATTTTAACATGTTTCATTTTAACATGATAAAATGTTACATTTTTACATGTTTCATTTTAACATGATAAAATCTTACATTTTAACATGTTTCATTTTAACATGATAAAATGTTACATTTTAACTTGTTTCATTTTAACATGATAACATGTTACATTTTAACATGTTTCATTAAAAAATGTTACATTAAAAAATGTTACATTTTAACATGTTATATTTTAATATGTTACATTTTAACATGTTTCATTTTAACATGATAAAATCTTACATTTTAACATGTTTCATTTTAACATGATAAAATGTTACATTTTAACATGTTGCATTTTAACATGATAAAATGTAACATTTTAACAAGTTGCATTTTAACATGATAAAATGTTACATTTTAACATGTTTCATTTTAACATGATAAAATGTTACATTTTAACATGTTTCATTTTAAAATGTTACATTTTAAAATGTTACATTTTAACATGTTACATTTTAATATGTTACATTTTAACATGTTGCATTTTAACATGATAAAATGTTACATTATAACATGTTTCATTTTAACATGATAAAATGTTACATTTTAACATGTTTCATTTTAAAATGTTACATTTTAAAATGTTACATTTTAACATGTTGCATTTTAACATGATAAAATGTTACATTTTAACATGTTGCATTTTAACATGATAAAATGTTACATTTTAACATGTTGCATTTTAACATGATAAAATGTTACATTTAAACATGTTTCATTTTAACATGATAAAATGTTACATTTTAACATGTTTCATTTTAAAATGTTACATTTTAAAATGTTACATTTTAACATGTTACATTTTAACATGTTTCATTTTAACATGATAAAATGTTACATTTTAACATGTTTCATTTTAACATGATAAAATGTTACATTTTAACATGTTGCATTTTAACATGATAAAATGTTACATTTTAACATGTTGCATTTTAACATGATAAAATGTTACATTTTAACATGTTTCATTTTAAATTGTTACATTTTAAAATGTAACATTTTAACATGTTACATTTTAATATGTTACATTTTAACATGTTTCATTTTAACATAATAAAATGTTACATTTTAACATGTTTCATTTTAACATGATAAAATGTTACATTTTAACATGTTGCATTTTAACATGATAAAATGTTACATTTTAACATGTTGCATTTTAACATGATAAAATGTTACATTTTAACATGTTGCATTTTAACATGATAAAATGTTACATTTTAAAATGTTACATTTTAAATTGTTACATTTTAAAATGTTACATTTTAAATTGTAACATTTTAAAATGTTACATTTTAAATTGTAACATTTTAAAATGTTACATTTTAACATGTTACATTTTAATACGTTACATTTTAACATGTTGCATTTTAACATGATAAAATGTTACATTTTAACATTTTGCATTTTAACATGATAAAATGCTACATTTTAACGTTTCATTTTAACATGATAAAATGTTACATTTTAACATGTTTCATTTTAACATGATAAAATGTTACATTTTAACATGTTGCATTTTAACATGATAAAATGTTACATTTTTACATGTTGCATTTTAACATGATAAAAATGTTACATTTTAACATGTTGCATTTTAACATGATAAAATGTTACATTTTAAAATGTTACATTTGAACATGTTACATTTTAATATGTTACATTTTAACATTTTGCATTTTAACATGATAAAATGTTACATTTTAACATGTTGCATTTTAACATGATAAAATGTTACATTTTAACATGTTACATTTTAATATGTTACATTTTAACATGTTGCATTTTAACATGATAAAATGTTACATTTTAACATGTTGCATTTTAACATGATAAAATGTTACATTTTAACATGTTGCATTTTAACATGATAAAATGTTACATTTTAACATGTTGCATTTTAACATGATAAAATGTTACATTTTAACATGTTTCATTTTAACATGATAAAATGTTACATTTTAACATGTTTCATTTAAAAATGTTACAATTTAAAATGTTACATTTTAACATGTTACATTTTAATATGTTACATTTTAACATGCTGCATTTTAACATGATAAAATGTTACATTTTAACATGTTGCATTTTAACATGATAAATGTTACATTTTAACATGTTTCATTTTAACATGATATAATGTTACATTTTAACATGTTTCATTTTAACATGATAAAATGTTACATTTTAACATGTTTCATTTTAACATGATAAAATGTTACATTTTAACATGTTTCATTTTAACACGATAAAATGTTACATTTTAACATGTTTCATTTTAACATGATAAAATGTTACATTTTAACATGTTTCATTTTAACATGATAAAATGTTACATTTTAACATGTTGCATTTTAACATGATAAAATGTAAAATTTATCATGTTTAATTTTAAAATGTTACATTTTAAAATGTAACATTTTAACATGTTACATTTTAATATGTTACATTTTAACATGTTTCATTTTAACATAATAAAATGTTACATTTTAACATGTTGCATTTTAACATGATAAAATGTTACATTTTAACATGTTGCATTTTAACATGATAAAATGTTACATTTTAACATGTTGCATTTAACATGATAAAATGTTACATTTTAACATGTTGCATTTTAACATGATAAAATGTTACATTTTAACATGTTTTATTTTAACATGATAAAATGTTACATTTAAAAATGTTACATTTTTACATGTTGCATTTTAACATGATAAAATGTTACATTTTAACATGTTTCATTTTAACATGATATAATGTTACATTTTAACATGTTTCATTTTAACATGATAAAATGTTACATTTTAACATGTTTCATTTTAACATGATAAAATGTTACATTTTAACATGTTTCATTTTAACATGATAAAATGTTACATTTTAACATGTTTCATTTTAACATGATAAAATGTTACATTTTAACATGTTTCATTTTAACATGATAAAATGTTACATTTTAACATGTTGCATTTTAACATGATAAAATGTTACATTTTAACATGTTTCATTTTAAATTGTTACATTTTAACATGTGTCATTTTAACATAATAAAATGTTACATTTTAACATGTTTCATTTTAACATGATAAAATGTTACATTTTAACGTTTCATTTTAACATGATAAAATGTTACATTTTAACATGTTGCATTTTAACATGATAAAATGTTACATTTTAACGTTTCATTTTAACATGATAAAATGTTACATTTTAACATGATAAAATGTTACATTTTAACATGTTTCATTTTAACATGATAAAATGTTACATATTAACATGTTGCATTTTAACATGATAAAATGTTACATTTTAACATGTTTCATTTTAAAATGTTACATTTTAAAATGTAACATTTTAACATGTTACATTTTAATATGTTACATTTTAACATGTTTCATTTTAACATGATAAAATGTTTCATTTTAACATGTTGCATTTTAACATGATAAAATGTTACATTTTAACATGTTTCATTTTAACATGATAAAATGTTACATTTAAAAATTTTACATTTTTACGTTTCATTTAAACATGATATAATGTTACATTTTAACATTTTTCATTTTAACATGATAAAATGTTACATTTTAACATGTTGCATTTTAACATGATAAAATGTTACATTTTAACATGTTGCATTTTAACATGATAAAATGTTACATTTTAACATGTTGCATTTTAACATGATAAAATGTTACATTTTAACATGTTTCATTTTAACATGATATAATGTTACATTTTAACATGTTTCATTTTAACATGATAAAATGTTACATTTTAACATGTTTCATTTTAACATGATAAAATGTTACATTTTAATGTTTCATTTTAACATGATAAAATGTTACATTTTAACATGTTGCATTTTAACATGATAAAATGTTACATTTTAACATGTTTCATTTTAAAATGTTACATTTTAAAATGTTACATTTAAAAATGTTAAATTTTAAAATGTTACATTTTAACATGTTACATTTTAATACGTTACATTTTAACATGTTGCATTTTAACATGATAAAATGTTACATTTTAACATGTTTCATTTAAAAATGTTACATTAAAAAATGTTACATTTTAACATGTTACATTTTAATATGTTACATTTTAACATGTCTCATTTTAACATGGTAAAATGTTACATTTTAACATGTTGCATTTTAACATGATAAAATGTTACATTTTAACATGTTGCAATTTAACATGATAAAATGTTACATTTTAACATGTTGCATTTTAACATGATAAAATGTTACATTTTAACATGTTTCATTTTAACACGATAAAATGTTAAATTTAAAAATGTTACATTTTTACATGTTTCATTTAAACATTATAAAATGTTACATTTTAACATTTTTCATTTTAACATTATAAAATGTTACATTTTAACATTTTTCATTCTAACATCATAAAATGTTACATTTTAACATTTTTCATTCTAACATCATAAAATGTTACATTTTAACATGTTACATTTTAATATGTCACATTTAAACATGTTGCATTTTAACATGATAAAATGTTACATTTTAACATGTTGTATTTTAACATGATAAAATGTTACATTTTAACATGTTGCATTTTAACATGTTGCATTTTAACATGATAAAATGTACATTTTACATATTTCATTTTAACATGATAAAATGTTACATTTTAACATGATTCATTTTAAAATGTTACATTTTAATATGTTACATTTTAACATGTTGCATTTTAACATGATAAAATGTTACATTTTAACATGTTTTATTTTAACATGATAAAATGTTACATTTTAACATGTTTCATTTTAACATCATAAAATGTTACATTTTAACATGTTTCATTTTAACATGATAAAATGTTACATTTTTACATGTTTCATTTTAACATGATAAAATCTTACATTTTAACATGTTTCATTTTAACATGATAAAATGTTACATTTTAACTTGTTTCATTTTAACATGATAACATGTTACATTTTAACATGTTTCATTAAAAAATGTTACATTAAAAAATGTTACATTTTAACATGTTATATTTTAATATGTTACATTTTAACATGTTTCATTTTAACATGATAAAATCTTACATTTTAACATGTTTCATTTTAACATGATAAAATGTTACATTTTAACATGTTGCATTTTAACATGATAAAATGTTACATTTTAACAAGTTGCATTTTAACATGATAAAATGTTACATTTTAACATGTTTCATTTTAACATGATAAAATGTTACATTTTAACATGTTTAATTTTAAAATGTTACATTTTAAAATGTAACATTTTAACATGTTACATTTTAATATGTTACATTTTAACATGTTTCATTTTAACATAATAAAATGTTACATTTTAACATGTTGCATTTTAACATGATAAAATGTTACATTTTAACATGTTGCATTTTAACATGATAAAATGTTACATTTTAACATGTTGCATTTAACATGATAAAATGTTACATTTTAACATGTTGCATTTTAACATGATAAAATGTTACATTTTAACATGTTTTATTTTAACATGATAAAATGTTACATTTAAAAATGTTACATTTTTACATGTTGCATTTTAACATGATAAAATGTTACATTTTAACATGTTTCATTTTAACATGATATAATGTTACATTTTAACATGTTTCATTTTAACATGATAAAATGTTACATTTTAACATGTTTCATTTTAACATGATAAAATGTTACATTTTAACATGTTTCATTTTAACATGATAAAATGTTACATTTTAACATGTTGCATTTTAACATGATAAAATGTTACATTTTAACATGTTTCATTTTAAATTGTTACATTTTAACATGTGTCATTTTAACATAATAAAATGTTACATTTTAACATGTTTCATTTTAACATGATAAAATGTTACATTTTAACGTTTCATTTTAACATGATAAAATGTTACATTTTAACATGTTGCATTTTAACATGATAAAATGTTACATTTTAACATGTTTCATTTTAACATGATAAAATGTTACATTTTAACGTTTCATTTTAACATGATAAAATGTTACATTTTAACATGATAAAATGTTACATTTTAACATGTTTCATTTTAACATGATAAAATGTTACATATTAACATGTTGCATTTTAACATGATAAAATGTTACATTTTAACATGTTTCATTTTAAAATGTTACATTTTAATATGTTACATTTTAACATGTTTCATTTTAACATGATAAAATGTTTCATTTTAACATGTTGCATTTTAACATGATAAAATGTTACATTTTAACATGTTTCATTTTAACATGATAAAATGTTACATTTAAAAATTTTACATTTTTACGTTTCATTTAAACATGATATAATGTTACATTTTAACATTTTTCATTTTAACATGATAAAATGTTACATTTTAACATGTTGCATTTTAACATGATAAAATGTTACATTTTAACATGTTGCATTTTAACATGATAAAATGTTACATTTTAACATGTTGCATTTTAACATGATAAAATGTTACATTTTAACATGTTTCATTTTAACATGATATAATGTTACATTTTAACATGTTTCATTTTAACATGATAAAATGTTACATTTTAACATGTTTCATTTTAACATGATAAAATGTTACATTTTAATGTTTCATTTTAACATGATAAAATGTTACATTTTAACATGTTGCATTTTAACATGATAAAATGTTACATTTTAACATGTTTCATTTTAAAATGTTACATTTTAAAATGTTACATTTAAAAATGTTAAATTTTAAAATGTTACATTTTAACATGTTACATTTTAATACGTTACATTTTAACATGTTGCATTTTAACATGATAAAATGTTACATTTTAACATGTTTCATTTAAAAATGTTACATTAAAAAATGTTACATTTTAACATGTTACATTTTAATATGTTACATTTTAACATGTCTCATTTTAACATGGTAAAATGTTACATTTTAACATGTTGCATTTTAACATGATAAAATGTTACATTTTAACATGTTGCAATTTAACATGATAAAATGTTACATTTTAACATGTTGCATTTTAACATGATAAAATGTTACATTTTAACATGTTTCATTTTAACACGATAAAATGTTAAATTTAAAAATGTTACATTTTTACATGTTTCATTTAAACATTATAAAATGTTACATTTTAACATTTTTCATTTTAACATTATAAAATGTTACATTTTAACATTTTTCATTCTAACATCATAAAATGTTACATTTTAACATTTTTCATTCTAACATCATAAAATGTTACATTTTAACATGTTACATTTTAATATGTCACATTTAAACATGTTGCATTTTAACATGATAAAATGTTACATTTTAACATGTTGTATTTTAACATGATAAAATGTTACATTTTAACATGTTGCATTTTAACATGTTGCATTTTAACATGATAAAATGTACATTTTACATATTTCATTTTAACATGATAAAATGTTACATTTTAACATGATTCATTTTAAAATGTTACATTTTAATATGTTACATTTTAACATGTTGCATTTTAACATGATAAAATGTTACATTTTAACATGTTTTATTTTAACATGATAAAATGTTACATTTTAACATGTTTCATTTTAACATCATAAAATGTTACATTTTAACATGTTTCATTTTAACATGATAAAATGTTACATTTTTACATGTTTCATTTTAACATGATAAAATCTTACATTTTAACATGTTTCATTTTAACATGATAAAATGTTACATTTTAACTTGTTTCATTTTAACATGATAACATGTTACATTTTAACATGTTTCATTAAAAAATGTTACATTAAAAAATGTTACATTTTAACATGTTATATTTTAATATGTTACATTTTAACATGTTTCATTTTAACATGATAAAATCTTACATTTTAACATGTTTCATTTTAACATGATAAAATGTTACATTTTAACATGTTGCATTTTAACATGATAAAATGTTACATTTTAACAAGTTGCATTTTAACATGATAAAATGTTACATTTTAACATGTTTCATTTTAACATGATAAAATGTTACATTTTAACATGTTTCATTTTAAAATGTTACATTTTAAAATGTTACATTTTAACATGTTACATTTTAATATGTTACATTTTAACATGTTGCATTTTAACATGATAAAATGTTACATTATAACATGTTTCATTTTAACATGATAAAATGTTACATTTTAACATGTTTCATTTTAAAATGTTACATTTTAAAATGTTACATTTTAACATGTTGCATTTTAACATGATAAAATGTTACATTTTAACATGTTGCATTTTAACATGATAAAATGTTACATTTTAACATGTTGCATTTTAACATGATAAAATGTTACATTTAAACATGTTTCATTTTAACATGATAAAATGTTACATTTTAACATGTTTCATTTTAAAATGTTACATTTTAAAATGTTACATTTTAACATGTTACATTTTAACATGTTTCATTTTAACATGATAAAATGTTACATTTTAACATGTTTCATTTTAACATGATAAAATGTTACATTTTAACATGTTGCATTTTAACATGATAAAATGTTACATTTTAACATGTTTCATTTTAAATTGTTACATTTTAAAATGTAAC
This sequence comes from Macrosteles quadrilineatus, assembly GCF_028750875.1. NCBI lineage: Eukaryota > Metazoa > Arthropoda > Insecta > Hemiptera > Cicadellidae > Macrosteles > Macrosteles quadrilineatus. The sequence goes on from NW_026542645.1 coordinate 777,866, forward strand.
ATTTTAACATGTTACATTTTAATATGTTACATTTTAACATGTTTCATTTTAACATAATAAAATGTTACATTTTAACATGTTTCATTTTAACATGATAAAATGTTACATTTTAACATGTTGCATTTTAACTTGATAAAATGTTACATTTTAACATGTTGCATTTTAACATGATAAAATGTTACATATTTACATGTTGCATTTTAACATGATAAAATGTTACATTTTAAAATGTTACATTTTAAATTGTTACATTTTAAAATGTTACATTTTAAATTGTAACATTTTAAAATGTTACATTTTAACATGTTACATTTTAATACGTTACATTTTAACATGTTGCATTTTAACATGATAAAATGTTACATTTTAACATGTTGCATTTTAACATGATAAAATGCTACATTTTAACGTTTCATTTTAACATGATAAAATGTTACATTTTAACATGTTTCATTTTAACATGATAAAATGTTACATTTTAACATGTTGCATTTTAACATGATAAAATGTTACATTTTTACATGTTGCATTTTAACATGATAAAAATGTTACATTTTAACATGTTGCATTTTAACATGATAAAATGTTACATTTTAAAATGTTACATTTGAACATGTTACATTTTAATATGTTACATTTTAACATTTTGCATTTTAACATGATAAAATGTTACATTTTAACATGTTGCATTTTAACATGATAAAATGTTACATTTTAACATGTTACATTTTAATATGTTACATTTTAACATGTTGCATTTTAACATGATAAAATGTTACATTTTAACATGTTGCATTTTAACATGATAAAATGTTACATTTTAACATGTTGCATTTTAACATGATAAAATGTTACATTTTAACATGTTGCATTTTAACATGATAAAATGTTACATTTTAACATGTTTCATTTTAACATGATAAAATGTTACATTTTAACATGTTTCATTTAAAAATGTTACAATTTAAAATGTTACATTTTAACATGTTACATTTTAATATGTTACATATTAACATGCTGCATTTTAACATGATAAAATGTTACATTTTAACATGTTGCATTTTAACATGATAAATGTTACATTTTAACATGTTTCATTTTAACATGATATAATGTTACATTTTAACATGTTTCATTTTAACACGATAAAATGTTACATTTTAACATGTTTCATTTTAACATGATAAAATGTTACATTTTAACATGTTTCATTTTAACATGATAAAATGTTACATTTTAACATGTTGCATTTTAACATGATAAAATGTAAAATTTATCATGTTTAATTTTAAAATGTTACATTTTTAAATGTAACATTTTAACATGTTACATTTTAATATGTTACATTTTAACATGTTTCATTTTAACATAATAAAATGTTTCATTTTAACATGTTGCATTTTAACATGATAAAATGTTACATTTAAACATGTTTCATTTTAACATGATAAAATTTTACATTTTAACATGTTTCATTTTAACATGATAAAATGTTACATTTTAACATGTTTTATTTTAACATGATAAAATGTTACATTTTAACATGTTTCATTTTAACATCATAAAATGTTACATTTTAACATGTTTCATTTTAACATGATAAAATGTTACATTTTTACATGTTTCATTTTAACATGATAAAATCTTACATTTTAACATGTTTCATTTTAACATGATAAAATGTTACATTTTAACTTGTTTCATTTTAACATGATAACATGTTACATTTTAACATGTTTCATTAAAAAATGTTACATTAAAAAATGTTACATTTTAACATGTTATATTTTAATATGTTACATTTTAACATGTTTCATTTTAACATGATAAAATCTTACATTTTAACATGTTTCATTTTAACATGATAAAATGTTACATTTTAACATGTTGCATTTTAACATGATAAAATGTTACATTTTAACAAGTTGCATTTTAACATGATAAAATGTTACATTTTAACATGTTTCATTTTAACATGATAAAATGTTACATTTTAACATGTTTAATTTTAAAATGTTACATTTTAAAATGTAACATTTTAACATGTTACATTTTAATATGTTACATTTTAACATGTTTCATTTTAACATAATAAAATGTTACATTTTAACATGTTGCATTTTAACATGATAAAATGTTACATTTTAACATGTTGCATTTTAACATGATAAAATGTTACATTTTAACATGTTGCATTTAACATGATAAAATGTTACATTTTAACATGTTGCATTTTAACATGATAAAATGTTACATTTTAACATGTTTTATTTTAACATGATAAAATGTTACATTTAAAAATGTTACATTTTTACATGTTGCATTTTAACATGATAAAATGTTACATTTTAACATGTTTCATTTTAACATAATAAAATGTTACATTTTAACATGTTTCATTTTAACATGATAAAATGTTACATTTTAACATGTTGCATTTTAACTTGATAAAATGTTACATTTTAACATGTTGCATTTTAACATGATAAAATGTTACATATTTACATGTTGCATTTTAACATGATAAAATGTTACATTTTAAAATGTTACATTTTAAATTGTTACATTTTAAAATGTTACATTTTAAATTGTAACATTTTAAAATGTTACATTTTAACATGTTACATTTTAATACGTTACATTTTAACATGTTGCATTTTAACATGATAAAATGTTACATTTTAACATGTTGCATTTTAACATGATAAAATGCTACATTTTAACGTTTCATTTTAACATGATAAAATGTTACATTTTAACATGTTTCATTTTAACATGATAAAATGTTACATTTTAACATGTTGCATTTTAACATGATAAAATGTTACATTTTTACATGTTGCATTTTAACATGATAAAAATGTTACATTTTAACATGTTGCATTTTAACATGATAAAATGTTACATTTTAAAATGTTACATTTGAACATGTTACATTTTAATATGTTACATTTTAACATTTTGCATTTTAACATGATAAAATGTTACATTTTAACATGTTGCATTTTAACATGATAAAATGTTACATTTTAACATGTTACATTTTAATATGTTACATTTTAACATGTTGCATTTTAACATGATAAAATGTTACATTTTAACATGTTGCATTTTAACATGATAAAATGTTACATTTTAACATGTTGCATTTTAACATGATAAAATGTTACATTTTAACATGTTGCATTTTAACATGATAAAATGTTACATTTTAACATGTTTCATTTTAACATGATAAAATGTTACATTTTAACATGTTTCATTTAAAAATGTTACAATTTAAAATGTTACATTTTAACATGTTACATTTTAATATGTTACATATTAACATGCTGCATTTTAACATGATAAAATGTTACATTTTAACATGTTGCATTTTAACATGATAAATGTTACATTTTAACATGTTTCATTTTAACATGATATAATGTTACATTTTAACATGTTTCATTTTAACACGATAAAATGTTACATTTTAACATGTTTCATTTTAACATGATAAAATGTTACATTTTAACATGTTTCATTTTAACATGATAAAATGTTACATTTTAACATGTTGCATTTTAACATGATAAAATGTAAAATTTATCATGTTTAATTTTAAAATGTTACATTTTTAAATGTAACATTTTAACATGTTACATTTTAATATGTTACATTTTAACATGTTTCATTTTAACATAATAAAATGTTACATTTTAACATGTTGCATTTTAACATGATAAAATGTTACATTTAAACATGTTTCATTTTAACATGATAAAATTTTACATTTTAACATGTTTCATTTTAACATGATAAAATGTTACATTTTAACATGTTTTATTTTAACATGATAAAATGTTACATTTTAACATGTTTCATTTTAACATCATAAAATGTTACATTTTAACATGTTTCATTTTAACATGATAAAATGTTACATTTTTACATGTTTCATTTTAACATGATAAAATCTTACATTTTAACATGTTTCATTTTAACATGATAAAATGTTACATTTTAACTTGTTTCATTTTAACATGATAACATGTTACATTTTAACATGTTTCATTAAAAAATGTTACATTAAAAAATGTTACATTTTAACATGTTATATTTTAATATGTTACATTTTAACATGTTTCATTTTAACATGATAAAATCTTACATTTTAACATGTTTCATTTTAACATGATAAAATGTTACATTTTAACATGTTGCATTTTAACATGATAAAATGTTACATTTTAACAAGTTGCATTTTAACATGATAAAATGTTACATTTTAACATGTTTCATTTTAACATGATAAAATGTTACATTTTAACATGTTTAATTTTAAAATGTTACATTTTAAAATGTAACATTTTAACATGTTACATTTTAATATGTTACATTTTAACATGTTTCATTTTAACATAATAAAATGTTACATTTTAACATGTTGCATTTTAACATGATAAAATGTTACATTTTAACATGTTGCATTTTAACATGATAAAATGTTACATTTTAACATGTTGCATTTAACATGATAAAATGTTACATTTTAACATGTTGCATTTTAACATGATAAAATGTTACATTTTAACATGTTTTATTTTAACATGATAAAATGTTACATTTAAAAATGTTACATTTTTACATGTTGCATTTTAACATGATAAAATGTTACATTTTAACATGTTTCATTTTAACATGATATAATGTTACATTTTAACATGTTTCATTTTAACATGATAAAATGTTACATTTTAACATGTTTCATTTTAACATGATAAAATGTTACATTTTAACATGTTTCATTTTAACATGATAAAATGTTACATTTTAACATGTTTCATTTTAACATGATAAAATGTTACATTTTAACATGTTTCATTTTAACATGATAAAATGTTACATTTTAACATGTTGCATTTTAACATGATAAAATGTTACATTTTAACATGTTTCATTTTAAATTGTTACATTTTAACATGTGTCATTTTAACATAATAAAATGTTACATTTTAACATGTTTCATTTTAACATGATAAAATGTTACATTTTAACGTTTCATTTTAACATGATAAAATGTTACATTTTAACATGTTGCATTTTAACATGATAAAATGTTACATTTTAACATGTTTCATTTTAACATGATAAAATGTTACATTTTAACGTTTCATTTTAACATGATAAAATGTTACATTTTAACATGATAAAATGTTACATTTTAACATGTTTCATTTTAACATGATAAAATGTTACATATTAACATGTTGCATTTTAACATGATAAAATGTTACATTTTAACATGTTTCATTTTAAAATGTTACATTTTAATATGTTACATTTTAACATGTTTCATTTTAACATGATAAAATGTTTCATTTTAACATGTTGCATTTTAACATGATAAAATGTTACATTTTAACATGTTTCATTTTAACATGATAAAATGTTACATTTAAAAATTTTACATTTTTACGTTTCATTTAAACATGATATAATGTTACATTTTAACATTTTTCATTTTAACATGATAAAATGTTACATTTTAACATGTTGCATTTTAACATGATAAAATGTTACATTTTAACATGTTGCATTTTAACATGATAAAATGTTACATTTTAACATGTTGCATTTTAACATGATAAAATGTTACATTTTAACATGTTTCATTTTAACATGATATAATGTTACATTTTAACATGTTTCATTTTAACATGATAAAATGTTACATTTTAACATGTTTCATTTTAACATGATAAAATGTTACATTTTAATGTTTCATTTTAACATGATAAAATGTTACATTTTAACATGTTGCATTTTAACATGATAAAATGTTACATTTTAACATGTTTCATTTTAAAATGTTACATTTTAAAATGTTACATTTAAAAATGTTAAATTTTAAAATGTTACATTTTAACATGTTACATTTTAATACGTTACATTTTAACATGTTGCATTTTAACATGATAAAATGTTACATTTTAACATGTTTCATTTAAAAATGTTACATTAAAAAATGTTACATTTTAACATGTTACATTTTAATATGTTACATTTTAACATGTCTCATTTTAACATGGTAAAATGTTACATTTTAACATGTTGCATTTTAACATGATAAAATGTTACATTTTAACATGTTGCAATTTAACATGATAAAATGTTACATTTTAACATGTTGCATTTTAACATGATAAAATGTTACATTTTAACATGTTTCATTTTAACACGATAAAATGTTAAATTTAAAAATGTTACATTTTTACATGTTTCATTTAAACATAATAAAATGTTACATTTTAACATTTTTCATTTTAACATTATAAAATGTTACATTTTAACATTTTTCATTCTAACATCATAAAATGTTACATTTTAACATTTTTCATTCTAACATCATAAAATGTTACATTTTAACATGTTACATTTTAATATGTCACATTTAAACATGTTGCATTTTAACATGATAAAATGTTACATTTTAACATGTTGTATTTTAACATGATAAAATGTTACATTTTAACATGTTGCATTTTAACATGTTGCATTTTAACATGATAAAATGTACATTTTACATATTTCATTTTAACATGATAAAATGTTACATTTTAACATGATTCATTTTAAAATGTTACATTTTAATATGTTACATTTTAACATGTTGCATTTTAACATGATAAAATGTTACATTTTAACATGTTTTATTTTAACATGATAAAATGTTACATTTTAACATGTTTCATTTTAACATCATAAAATGTTACATTTTAACATGTTTCATTTTAACATGATAAAATGTTACATTTTTACATGTTTCATTTTAACATGATAAAATCTTACATTTTAACATGTTTCATTTTAACATGATAAAATGTTACATTTTAACTTGTTTCATTTTAACATGATAACATGTTACATTTTAACATGTTTCATTAAAAAATGTTACATTAAAAAATGTTACATTTTAACATGTTATATTTTAATATGTTACATTTTAACATGTTTCATTTTAACATGATAAAATCTTACATTTTAACATGTTTCATTTTAACATGATAAAATGTTACATTTTAACATGTTGCATTTTAACATGATAAAATGTTACATTTTAACAAGTTGCATTTTAACATGATAAAATGTTACATTTTAACATGTTTCATTTTAACATGATAAAATGTTACATTTTAACATGTTTCATTTTAAAATGTTACATTTTAAAATGTTACATTTTAACATGTTACATTTTAATATGTTACATTTTAACATGTTGCATTTTAACATGATAAAATGTTACATTATAACATGTTTCATTTTAACATGATAAAATGTTACATTTTAACATGTTTCATTTTAAAATGTTACATTTTAAAATGTTACATTTTAACATGTTGCATTTTAACATGATAAAATGTTACATTTTAACATGTTGCATTTTAACATGATAAAATGTTACATTTTAACATGTTGCATTTTAACATGATAAAATGTTACATTTAAACATGTTTCATTTTAACATGATAAAATGTTACATTTTAACATGTTTCATTTTAAAATGTTACATTTTAAAATGTTACATTTTAACATGTTACATTTTAACATGTTTCATTTTAACATGATAAAATGTTACATTTTAACATGTTGCATTTTAACATGATAAAATGTTACATTTTTACATGTTGCATTTTAACATGATAAAAATGTTACATTTTAACATGTTGCATTTTAACATGATAAAATGTTACATTTTAAAATGTTACATTTGAACATGTTACATTTTAATATGTTACATTTTAACATTTTGCATTTTAACATGATAAAATGTTACATTTTAACATGTTGCATTTTAACATGATAAAATGTTACATTTTAACATGTTACATTTTAATATGTTACATTTTAACATGTTGCATTTTAACATGATAAAATGTTACATTTTAACATGTTGCATTTTAACATGATAAAATGTTACATTTTAACATGTTGCATTTTAACATGATAAAATGTTACATTTTAACATGTTGCATTTTAATACGTTACATTTTAACATGTTGCATTTTAACATGATAAAATGTTACATTTTAACATGTTGCATTTTAACATGATAAAATGCTACATTTTAACGTTTCATTTTAACATGATAAAATGTTACATTTTAACATGTTTCATTTTAACATGATAAAATGTTACATTTTAACATGTTGCATTTTAACATGATAAAATGTTACATTTTTACATGTTGCATTTTAACATGATAAAAATGTTACATTTTAACATGTTGCATTTTAACATGATAAAATGTTACATTTTAAAATGTTACATTTGAACATGTTACATTTTAATATGTTACATTTTAACATTTTGCATTTTAACATGATAAAATGTTACATTTTAACATGTTGCATTTTAACATGATAAAATGTTACATTTTAACATGTTACATTTTAATATGTTACATTTTAACATGTTGCATTTTAACATGATAAAATGTTACATTTTAACATGTTGCATTTTAACATGATAAAATGTTACATTTTAACATGTTGCATTTTAACATGATAAAATGTTACATTTTAACATGTTGCATTTTAACATGATAAAATGTTACATTTTAACATGTTTCATTTTAACATGATAAAATGTTACATTTTAACATGTTTCATTTAAAAATGTTACAATTTAAAATGTTACATTTTAACATGTTACATTTTAATATGTTACATTTTAACATGCTGCATTTTAACATGATAAAATGTTACATTTTAACATGTTGCATTTTAACATGATAAATGTTACATTTTAACATGTTTCATTTTAACATGATATAATGTTACATTTTAACATGTTTCATTTTAACATGATAAAATGTTACATTTTAACATGTTTCATTTTAACACGATAAAATGTTACATTTTAACATGTTTCATTTTAACATGATAAAATGTTACATTTTAACATGTTTCATTTTAACATGATAAAATGTTACATTTTAACATGTTGCATTTTAACATGATAAAATGTAAAATTTATCATGTTTAATTTTAAAATGTTACATTTTTAAATGTAACATTTTAACATGTTACATTTTAATATGTTACATTTTAACATGTTTCATTTTAACATAATAAAATGTTACATTTTAACATGTTGCATTTTAACATGATAAAATGTTACATTTTAACATGTTGCATTTTAACATGATAAAATGTTACATTTTAACATGTTGCATTTAACATGATAAAATGTTACATTTTAACATGTTGCATTTTAACATGATAAAATGTTACATTTTAACATGTTTTATTTTAACATGATAAAATGTTACATTTAAAAATGTTACATTTTTACATGTTGCATTTTAACATGATAAAATGTTACATTTTAACATGTTTCATTTTAACATGATATAATATTACATTTTAACATGTTTCATTTTAACATGATAAAATGTTACATTTTAACATGTTTCATTTTAACATGATAAAATGTTACATTTTAACATGTTTCATTTTAACATGATAAAATGTTACATTTTAACATGTTTCATTTTAACATGATAAAATGTTACATTTTAACATGTTTCATTTTAACATGATAAAATGTTACATTTTAACATGTTTCATTTTAACATGATAAAATGTTACATTTTAACATGTTGCATTTTAACATGATAAAATGTTACATTTTAACATGTTTCATTTTAAATTGTTACATTTTAACATGTGTCATTTTAACATAATAAAATGTTACATTTTAACATGTTTCATTTTAACATGATAAAATGTTACATTTTAACGTTTCATTTTAACATGATAAAATGTTACATTTTAACATGTTGCATTTTAACATGATAAAATGTTACATTTTAACATGTTTCATTTTAACATGATAAAATGTTACATTTTAACGTTTCATTTTAACATGATAAAATGTTACATTTTAACATGATAAAATGTTACATTTTAACATGTTTCATTTTAACATGATAAAATGTTACATATTAACATGTTGCATTTTAACATGATAAAATGTTACATTTTAACATGTTTCATTTTAAAATGTTACATTTTAAAATGTAACATTTTAACATGTTACATTTTAATATGTTACATTTTAACATGTTTCATTTTAACATGATAAAATGTTTCATTTTAACATGTTGCATTTTAACATGATAAAATGTTACATTTTAACATGTTTCATTTTAACATGATAAAATGTTACATTTAAAAATTTTACATTTTTACGTTTCATTTAAACATGATATAATGTTACATTTTAACATTTTTCATTTTAACATGATAAAATGTTACATTTTAACATGTTGCATTTTAACATGATAAAATGTTACATTTTAACATGTTGCATTTTAACATGATAAAATGTTACATTTTAACATGTTGCATTTTAACATGATAAAATGTTACATTTTAACATGTTTCATTTTAACATGATATAATGTTACATTTTAACATGTTTCATTTTAACATGATAAAATGTTACATTTTAACATGTTTCATTTTAACATGATAAAATGTTACATTTTAATGTTTCATTTTAACATGATAAAATGTTACATTTTAACATGTTGCATTTTAACATGATAAAATGTTACATTTTAACATGTTTCATTTTAAAATGTTACATTTTAAAATGTTACATTTAAAAATGTTAAATTTTAAAATGTTACATTTTAACATGTTACATTTTAATACGTTACATTTTAACATGTTGCATTTTAACATGATAAAATGTTACATTTTAACATGTTGCATTTTAACATGATAAAATGTTACATTTTAACATGATAAAATGTTACATTTTAACATGTTTCATTTTAACATGATAAAATGTTACATTTTAACATGTTTCATTTTAACATGATAAAATGTTACATTTTAACATGTTGCATTTTAACATGATAAAATGTTACATTTTTACATGTTGCATTTTAACATGATAAAAATGTTACATTTTAACATGTTGCATTTTAACATGATAAAATGTTACATTTTAAAATGTTACATTTGAACATGTTACATTTTAATATGTTACATTTTAACATTTTGCATTTTAACATGATAAAATGTTACATTTTAACATGTTGCATTTTAACATGATAAAATGTTACATTTTAACATGTTACATTTTAATATGTTACATTTTAACATGTTGCATTTTAACATGATAAAATGTTACATTTTAACATGTTGCATTTTAACATGATAAAATGTTACATTTTAACATGTTGCATTTTAACATGATAAAATGTTACATTTTAACATGTTTCATTTTAACATGATAAAATGTTACATTTTAACATGTTTCATTTAAAAATGTTACAATTTAAAATGTTACATTTTAACATGTTACATTTTAATATGTTACATTTTAACATGCTGCATTTTAACATGATAAAATGTTACATTTTAACATGTTGCATTTTAACATGATAAATGTTACATTTTAACATGTTTCATTTTAACATGATATAATGTTACATTTTAACATGTTTCATTTTAACATGATAAAATGTTACATTTTAACATGTTTCATTTTAACACGATAAAATGTTACATTTTAACATGTTTCATTTTAACATGATAAAATGTTACATTTTAACATGTTTCATTTTAACATGATAAAATGTTACATTTTAACATGTTGCATTTTAACATGATAAAATGTAAAATTTATCATGTTTAATTTTAAAATGTTACATTTTAAAATGTAACATTTTAACATGTTACATTTTAATATGTTACATTTTAACATGTTTCATTTTAACATAATAAAATGTTACATTTTAACATGTTGCATTTTAACATGATAAAATGTTACATTTTAACATGTTGCATTTTAACATGATAAAATGTTACATTTTAACATGTTGCATTTAACATGATAAAATGTTACATTTTAACATGTTGCATTTTAACATGATAAAATGTTACATTTTAACATGTTTTATTTTAACATGATAAAATGTTACATTTAAAAATGTTACATTTTTACATGTTGCATTTTAACATGATAAAATGTTACATTTTAACATGTTTCATTTTAACATGATATAATGTTACATTTTAACATGTTTCATTTTAACATGATAAAATGTTACATTTTAACATGTTTCATTTTAACATGATAAAATGTTACATTTTAACATGTTTCATTTTAACATGATAAAATGTTACATTTTAACATGTTTCATTTTAACATGATAAAATGTTACATTTTAACATGTTTCATTTTAACATGATAAAATGTTACATTTTAACATGTTTCATTTTAACATGATAAAATGTTACATTTTAACATGTTGCATTTTAACATGATAAAATGTTACATTTTAACATGTTTCATTTTAAATTGTTACATTTTAACATGTGTCATTTTAACATAATAAAATGTTACATTTTAACATGTTTCATTTTAACATGATAAAATGTTACATTTTAACGTTTCATTTTAACATGATAAAATGTTACATTTTAACATGTTGCATTTTAACATGATAAAATGTTACATTTTAACATGTTTCATTTTAACATGATAAAATGTTACATTTTAACGTTTCATTTTAACATGATAAAATGTTACATTTTAACATGATAAAATGTTACATTTTAACATGTTTCATTTTAACATGATAAAATGTTACATATTAACATGTTGCATTTTAACATGATAAAATGTTACATTTTAACATGTTTCATTTTAAAATGTTACATTTTAAAATGTAACATTTTAACATGTTACATTTTAATATGTTACATTTTAACATGTTTCATTTTAACATGATAAAATGTTTCATTTTAACATGTTGCATTTTAACATGATAAAATGTTACATTTTAACATGTTTCATTTTAACATGATAAAATGTTACATTTAAAAATTTTACATTTTTACGTTTCATTTAAACATGATATAATGTTACATTTTAACATTTTTCATTTTAACATGATAAAATGTTACATTTTAACATGTTGCATTTTAACATGATAAAATGTTACATTTTAACATGTTGCATTTTAACATGATAAAATGTTACATTTTAACATGTTGCATTTTAACATGATAAAATGTTACATTTTAACATGTTTCATTTTAACATGATATAATGTTACATTTTAACATGTTTCATTTTAACATGATAAAATGTTACATTTTAACATGTTTCATTTTAACATGATAAAATGTTACATTTTAATGTTTCATTTTAACATGATAAAATGTTACATTTTAACATGTTGCATTTTAACATGATAAAATGTTACATTTTAACATGTTTCATTTTAAAATGTTACATTTTAAAATGTTACATTTAAAAATGTTAAATTTTAAAATGTTACATTTTAACATGTTACATTTTAATACGTTACATTTTAACATGTTGCATTTTAACATGATAAAATGTTACATTTTAACATGTTGCATTTTAACATGATAAAATGTTACATTTTAACATGATAAAATGTTACATTTTAACATGTTTCATTTTAACATGATAAAATGTTACATTTTAACATGTTTCATTTTAACATGATAAAATGTTACATTTTAACATGTTGCATTTTAACATGATAAAATGTTACATTTTTACATGTTGCATTTTAACATGATAAAAATGTTACATTTTAACATGTTGCATTTTAACATGAAAAAATGTTACATTTTAAAATGTTACATTTGAACATGTTACATTTTAATGTTACATTTTAACATTTTGCATTTTAACATGATAAAATGTTACATTTTAACATGTTGCATTTTAACATGATAAAATGTTACATTTTAACATGTTTCATTTTAACATGATAATATGTTACATTTTAACATGTTTCATTTTAAAATGTTACATTTTAACATGTTACATTTTAATATGTTACATTTTAACATGTTGCATTTTAACATGATAAAATGTTACATTTTAACATGTTGCATTTCAACATGATAAAATGTTACATTTTAACATGTTGCATTTCAACATGATAAAATGTTACATTTTAACATGTTGCATTTTAACATGATAAAATGTTACATTTTAACATGTTTCATTTTAACGTTTCATTTAAAAATGTTACAATTTAAAATGTTACATTTTAACATGTTACATTTTAATATGTTACATTTTAACATGTTGCATTTTAACATGATAAAATGTTACATTTTAACATATTGCGATTTAACATGATAAAATGTTACATTTTAAAATGTTACATTTGAACATATTACATTTTAATATGTTATATTTTAACATGTTGCATTTTAACATGATAAAATGTTACATTTTTACATGTTGCATTTTAACATGATAAAAATGTTACATTTTAACATGTTGCATTTTAACATGAAAAAATGTTACATTTTAAAATGTTACATTTGAACATGTTACATTTTAATGTTACATTTTAACATTTTGCATTTTAACATGATAAAATGTTACATTTTAACATGTTGCATTTTAACATGATAAAATGTTACATTTTAACATGTTTCATTTTAACATGATAATATGTTACATTTTAACATGTTTCATTTTAAAATGTTACATTTTAACATGTTACATTTTAATATGTTACATTTTAACATGTTGCATTTTAACATGATAAAATGTTACATTTTAACATGTTGCATTTCAACATGATAAAATGTTACATTTTAACGTTTCATTTAAAAATGTTACAATTTAAAATGTTACATTTTAACATGTTACATTTTAATATGTTACATTTTAACATGTTGCATTTTAACATGATAAAATGTTACATTTTAACATATTGCGATTTAACATGATAAAATGTTACATTTTAAAATGTTACATTTGAACATGTTACATTTTAATATGTTACATTTTAACATGTTGCATTTTAACATGATAAAATGTTACATTTTAACATGTTGCATTTCAACATGATAAAATGTTACATTTTAACATGTTTCATTTTAACATGATAAAATGTTACATTTTAACATGTTTCATTTTAACATGATCAAATGTTACATTTTAACGTTTCATTTTAACATGATAAAATGTTACATTTTAACATGTTTCATTTTAACATGTTACATTTTAACATGTTGCATTTTAACATGATAAAATGTTACATTTTAACATGTTGCATTTTAACATGATAAAATAATACATTTTAACATGTTTCATTTTAACATGATAAAATTTTACATTTTAACATGTTTCATTTTAACATGATAAAATGTTACATTTTAACATGTTGCATTTTAACATGATAAAATGTTACATTTTTACATGTTGCATTTTAACATAATAAAAATGTTACATTTTAACATGTTGCATTTTAACATGAAAAAATGTTACATTTTAAAATGTTACATTTGAACATGTTACATTTTAATGTTACATTTTAACATTTTGCATTTTAACATGATAAAATGTTACATTTTAACATGTTGCATTTTAACATGATAAAATGTTACATTTTAACATGTTTCATTTTAACATGATAATATGTTACATTTTAACATGTTTCATTTTAAAATGTTACATTTTAACATGTTACATTTTAATATGTTACATTTTAACATGTTGCATTTTAACATGATAAAATGTTACATTTTAACATGTTGCATTTCAACATGATAAAATGTTACATTTTAACATGTTGCATTTCAACATGATAAAATGTTACATTTTAACATGTTGCATTTTAACATGATAAAATGTTACATTTTAACATGTTTCATTTTAACATGATAAAATGTTACATTTTAACGTTTCATTTAAAAATGTTACAATTTAAAATGTTACATTTTAACATGTTACATTTTAACATGTTGCATTTTAACATGATAAAATGTTACATTTTTACATGTTGCATTTTAACATGATAAAAATGTTACATTTTAACATGTTGCATTTTAACATGAAAAAATGTTACATTTTAAAATGTTACATTTGAACATGTTACATTTTAATGTTACATTTTAACATTTTGCATTTTAACATGATAAAATGTTACATTTTAACATGTTGCATTTTAACATGATAAAATGTTACATTTTAACATGTTTCATTTTAACATGATAATATGTTACATTTTAACATGTTTCATTTTAAAATGTTACATTTTAACATGTTACATTTTAATATGTTACATTTTAACATGTTGCATTTTAACATGATAAAATGTTACATTTTAACATGTTGCATTTCAACATGATAAAATGTTACATTTTAACGTTTCATTTAAAAATGTTAAAATTTAAAATGTTACATTTTAACATGTTACATTTTAATATGTTACATTTTAACATGTTGCATTTTAACATGATAAAATGTTACATTTTAACATATTGCGATTTAACATGATAAAATGTTACATTTTAAAATGTTACATTTGAACATGTTACATTTTAATATGTTACATTTTAACATGTTGCATTTTAACATGATAAAATGTTACATTTTAACATGTTGCATTTCAACATGATAAAATGTTACATTTTAACATGTTTCATTTTAACATGATAAAATGTTACATTTTAACATGTTTCATTTTAACATGATCAAATGTTACATTTTAACGTTTCATTTTAACATGATAAAATGTTACATTTTAACATGTTTCATTTTAACATGTTACATTTTAACATGTTGCATTTTAACATGATAAAATGTTACATTTTAACATGTTGCATTTTAACATGATAAAATAATACATTTTAACATGTTTCATTTTAACATGATAAAATGTTACATTTTAACATGTTGCATTTTAACATGATAAAATGTTACATTTCAATATGTGTCATTTTAACATGATAAAATGTTACATTTTAACATGTTTCATTTAAACATGATAAAATGTTACATTTTAACATGTTTCATTTTAACATGATAAAATCTTACATTTTAACATGTTTCATTTTAACATGATAAAATGTTACTTTTTAACAAGTTGCATTTTAACATGATAAAATGTTACATTTTAACATGTTGCATTTTAACATGATAAAATGTTACATTTTAACTTGTTTCATTTTAACATGATAAAATGTTACATTTTAACATGTTTTATTTAAAAATGTTACATTAAAAAATGTTACATTTTAACATGTTATATTTTAATATGTTACATTTTAACATGTTGCATTTTAAAATAATAAAATGTTACATTTTAACATGTTGCATTTTAACATGATAAAATGTTACATTTTAACATGTTGCATTTTAACATGATAAAATGTTACATTTTAACATGTTTCATTTTAACATGATAAAATGTTACATTTTAACATGTTGCATTTTAACATGATAAAATGTTACATTTTAACATGTTGCATTTTAACATGATAAAATGTTACATTTTAACATGTTTCATTTTAAATTGTTACATTTTAAAATGTAACATTTTAACATGTTACATTTTAATATGTTACATTTTAACATGTTTCATTTTAACATAATAAAATGTTACATTTTAACATGTTTCATTTTAACATGATAAAATGTTACATTTTAACATGTTGCATTTTAACATGATAAAATGTTACATTTAAAATTGTTACATTTTAAATTGTTACATTTTAAAATGTTACATTTTAAATTGTAACATTTTAAAATGTTACATTTTAACATGTTACATTTTAATACGTTACATTTTAACATGTTGCATTTTAACATGATAAAATGTTACATTTTAACATGTTGCATTTTAACATGATAAAATGCTACATTTTAACGTTTCATTTTAACATGATAAAATGTTACATTTTAACATGTTTCATTTTAACATGATAAAATGTTACATTTTAACATGTTGCATTTTAACATAATAAAATGTTACATTTTTACATGTTGCATTTTAACATGATAAAAATGTTACATTTTAACATGTTGCATTTTAACATGATAAAATGTTACATTTTAAAATGTTACATTTGAACATGTTACATTTTAATATGTTACATTTTAACATTTTGCATTTTAACATGATAAAATGTTACATTTTAACATGTTGCATTTTAACATGATAAAATGTTACATTTTAACATGTTACATTTTAATATGTTACATTTTAACATGTTGCATTTTAACATGATAAAATGTTACATTTTAACATGTTGCATTTTAACATGATAAAATGTTACATTTTAACATGTTGCATTTTAACATGATAAAATGTTACATTTTAACATGTTTCATTTTAACATGATAAAATGTTACATTTTAACATGTTTCATTTAAAAATGTTACAATTTAAAATGTTACATTTTAACATGTTACATTTTAATATGTTACATTTTAACATGCTGCATTTTAACATGATAAAATGTTACATTTTAACATGTTGCATTTTAACATGATAAATGTTACATTTTAACATGTTTCATTTTAACATGATATAATGTTACATTTTAACATGTTTCATTTTAACATGATAAAATGTTACATTTTAACATGTTTCATTTTAACATGATAAAATGTTACATTTTAACATGTTTCATTTTAACACGATAAAATGTTACATTTTAACATGTTTCATTTTAACATGATAAAATGTTACATTTTAACATGTTTCATTTTAACATGATAAAATGTTACATTTTAACATGTTGCATTTTAACATGATAAAATGTAAAATTTATCATGTTTAATTTTAAAATGTTACATTTTAAAATGTAACATTTTAACATGTTACATTTTAATATGTTACATTTTAACATGTTTCATTTTAACATAATAAAATGTTACATTTTAACATGTTGCATTTTAACATGATAAAATGTTACATTTTAACATGTTGCATTTTAACATGATAAAATGTTACATTTTAACATGTTTCATTTTAAATTGTTACATTTTAAAATGTAACATTTTAACATGTTGCATTTTAATATGTTACATTTTAACATGTGTCATTTTAACATAATAAAATGTTACATTTTAACATGTTTCATTTTAACATGATAAAATGTTAAATTTTAACGTTTCATTTTAACATGATAAAATGTTACATTTTAACATGTTGCATTTTAACATGATAAAATGTTACATTTTAACATGTTTCATTTTAACATGATAAAATGTTACATTTTAACGTTTCATTTTAACATGATAAAATGTTACATTTTAACATGTTTCATTTTAACATGATAAAATGTTACATATTAACATGTTGCATTTTAACATGATAAAATGTTACATTTTAACATGTTTCATTTTAAAATGTTACATTTTAAAATGTAACATTTTAACATGTTACATTTTAATATGTTACATTTTAACATGTTTCATTTTAACATGATAAAATGTTTCATTTTAACATGTTGCATTTTAACATGATAAAATGTTACATTTTAACATGTTTCATTTTAACATGATAAAATGTTACATTTAAAAATTTTACATTTTTACGTTTCATTTAAACATGATATAATGTTACATTTTAACATTTTTCATTTTAACATGAAAAAATGTTACATTTTAACATGTTGCATTTTAACATGATAAAATGTTACATTTTAACATGTTGCATTTTAACATGATAAAATGTTACTTTTAACATGTTGCATTTTAACATGATAAAATGTTACATTTTAACATGTTTCATTTTAACATGATATAATGTTACATTTTAACATGTTTCATTTTAACATGATAAAATGTTACATTTTAACATGTTTCATTTTAACATGATAAAATGTTACATTTTAATGTTTCATTTTAACATGATAAAATGTTACATTTTAACATGTTGCATTTTAACATGATAAAATGTTACATTTTAACATGTTTCATTTTAAAATGTTACATTTTTAAATGTTACATTTAAAAATGTTAAATTTTAAAATGTTACATTTTAACATGTTGCATTTTAACATGATAAAATGTTACTTTTAACATGTTTCATTTTAACATGATAAAATGTTACATTTTAACATGTTTCATTTTAACATGATAAAATGTTACATTTTAACATGTTGCATTTTAACATGATAAAATGTTACATTTTTACATGTTGCATTTTAACATGATAAAAATGTTACATTTTAACATGTTGCATTTTAACATGAAAAAATGTTACATTTTAAAATGTTACATTTGAACATGTTACATTTTTATGTTACATTTTAACATTTTGCATTTTAACATGATAAAATGTTACATTTTAACATGTTGCATTTTAACATGATAAAATGTTACATTTTAACATGTTTCATTTTAACATGATAATATGTTACATTTTAACATGTTTCATTTTAAAATGTTACATTTTAACATGTTACATTTTAATATGTTACATTTTAACATGTTGCATTTTAACATGATAAAATGTTACATTTTAACATGTTGCATTTCAACATGATAAAATGTTACATTTTAACATGTTGCATTTCAACATGATAAAATGTTACATTTTAACATGTTGCATTTTAACATGATAAAATGTTACATTTTAACATGTTTCATTTTAACATGATAAAATGTTACATTTTAACGTTTCATTTAAAAATGTTACAATTTAAAATGTTACATTTGAACATGTTACATTTTAATATGTTACATTTTAACATGTTGCATTTTAACATGATAAAA
The DNA here is from genome assembly GCF_028750875.1 of Macrosteles quadrilineatus. NCBI lineage: Eukaryota > Metazoa > Arthropoda > Insecta > Hemiptera > Cicadellidae > Macrosteles > Macrosteles quadrilineatus. The sequence continues at coordinate 798,440 of NW_026542645.1, forward strand.
TGTTACATTTTAACATGTTTCATTTTAACATGATAAAATGTTACATTTCAATATGTGTCATTTTAACATGATAAAATGTTACATTTTAACATGTTTCATTTAAACATGATAAAATGTTACATTTTAACATGTTTCATTTTAACATGATAAAATCTTACATTTTAACATGTTTCATTTTAACATGATAAAATGTTACTTTTTAACAAGTTGCATTTTAACATGATAAAATGTTACATTTTAACATGTTGCATTTTAACATGATAAAATGTTACATTTTAACTTGTTTCATTTTAACATGATAAAATGTTACATTTTAACATGTTTTATTTAAAAATGTTACATTAAAAAATGTTACATTTTAACATGTTATATTTTAATATGTTACATTTTAACATGTTGCATTTTAAAATAATAAAATGTTACATTTTAACATGTTGCATTTTAACATGATAAAATGTTACATTTTAACATGTTGCATTTTAACATGAAAAAATGTTACATTTTAACATGTTTCATTTTAACATGATAAAATGTTACATTTTAACATGTTGCATTTTAACATGATAAAATGTTACATTTTAACATGTTGCATTTTAACATGATAAAATGTTACATTTTAACATGTTTCATTTTAAATTGTTACATTTTAAAATGTAACATTTTAACATGTTACATTTTAATATGTTACATTTTAACATGTTTCATTTTAACATAATAAAATGTTACATTTTAACATGTTTCATTTTAACATGATAAAATGTTACATTTTAACATGTTGCATTTTAACATGATAAAATGTTACATTTTAAATTGTTACATTTTAAATTGTTACATTTTAAAATGTTACATTTTAAATTGTAACATTTTAAAATGTTACATTTTAACATGTTACATTTTAATACGTTACATTTTAACATGTTGCATTTTAACATGATAAAATGTTACATTTTAACATGTTGCATTTTAACATGATAAAATGCTACATTTTAACGTTTCATTTTAACATGATAAAATGTTACATTTTAACATGTTTCATTTTAACATGATAAAATGTTACATTTTAACATGTTGCATTTTAACATAATAAAATGTTACATTTTTACATGTTGCATTTTAACATGATAAAAATGTTACATTTTAACATGTTGCATTTTAACATGATAAAATGTTACATTTTAAAATGTTACATTTGAACATGTTACATTTTAATATGTTACATTTTAACATTTTGCATTTTAACATGATAAAATGTTACATTTTAACATGTTGCATTTTAACATGATAAAATGTTACATTTTAACATGTTACATTTTAATATGTTACATTTTAACATGTTGCATTTTAACATGATAAAATGTTACATTTTAACATGTTGCATTTTAACATGATAAAATGTTACATTTTAACATGTTGCATTTTAACATGATAAAATGTTACATTTTAACATGTTTCATTTTAACATGATAAAATGTTACATTTTAACATGTTTCATTTAAAAATGTTACAATTTAAAATGTTACATTTTAACATGTTACATTTTAATATGTTACATTTTAACATGCTGCATTTTAACATGATAAAATGTTACATTTTAACATGTTGCATTTTAACATGATAAATGTTACATTTTAACATGTTTCATTTTAACATGATATAATGTTACATTTTAACATGTTTCATTTTAACATGATAAAATGTTACATTTTAACATGTTTCATTTTAACATGATAAAATGTTACATTTTAACATGTTTCATTTTAACACGATAAAATGTTACATTTTAACATGTTTCATTTTAACATGATAAAATGTTACATTTTAACATGTTTCATTTTAACATGATAAAATGTTACATTTTAACATGTTGCATTTTAACATGATAAAATGTAAAATTTATCATGTTTAATTTTAAAATGTTACATTTTAAAATGTAACATTTTAACATGTTACATTTTAATATGTTACATTTTAACATGTTTCATTTTAACATAATAAAATGTTACATTTTAACATGTTGCATTTTAACATGATAAAATGTTACATTTTAACATGTTGCATTTTAACATGATAAAATGTTACATTTTAACATGTTTCATTTTAAATTGTTACATTTTAAAATGTAACATTTTAACATGTTGCATTTTAATATGTTACATTTTAACATGTGTCATTTTAACATGATAAAATGTTACATTTTAACGTTTCATTTTAACATGATAAAATGTTACATTTTAACATGATAAAATGTTACATTTTAACATGTTTCATTTTAACATGATAAAATGTTACATATTAACATGTTGCATTTTAACATGATAAAATGTTACATTTTAACATGTTTCATTTTAAAATGTTACATTTTAAAATGTAACATTTTAACATGTTACATTTTAATATGTTACATTTTAACATGTTTCATTTTAACATGATAAAATGTTTCATTTTAACATGTTGCATTTTAACATGATAAAATGTTACATTTTAACATGTTTCATTTTAACATGATAAAATGTTACATTTAAAAATTTTACATTTTTACGTTTCATTTAAACATGATATAATGTTACATTTTAACATTTTTCATTTTAACATGAAAAAATGTTACATTTTAACATGTTGCATTTTAACATGATAAAATGTTACATTTTAACATGTTGCATTTTAACATGATAAAATGGTACATTTTAACATGTTGCATTTTAACATGATAAAATGTTACATTTTAACATGTTTCATTTTAACATGATATAATGTTACATTTTAACATGTTTCATTTTAACATGATAAAATGTTACATTTTAACATGTTTCATTTTAACATGATAAAATGTTACATTTTAATGTTTCATTTTAACATGATAAAATGTTACATTTTAACATGTTGCATTTTAACATGATAAAATGTTAATTTTAACATGTTTCATTTTAAAATGTTACATTTTAAAATGTTACATTTAAAAATGTTAAATTTTAAAATGTTACATTTTAACATGTTGCATTTTAACATGATAAAATGTTACATTTTAACATGTTTCATTTTAACATGATAAAATGTTACATTTTAACATGTTTCATTTTAACATGATAAAATGTTACATTTTAACATGTTGCATTTTAACATGATAAAATGTTACATTTTTACATGTTGCATTTTAACATGATAAAAATGTTACATTTTAACATGTTGCATTTTAACATGAAAAAATGTTACATTTTAAAATGTTACATTTGAACATGTTACATTTTAATGTTACATTTTAACATTTTGCATTTTAACATGATAAAATGTTACATTTTAACATGTTGCATTTTAACATGATAAAATGTTACATTTTAACATGTTTCATTTTAACATGATAATATGTTACATTTTAACATGTTTCATTTTAAAATGTTACATTTTAACATGTTACATTTTAATATGTTACATTTTAACATGTTGCATTTTAACATGATAAAATGTTACATTTTAACATGTTGCATTTCAACATGATAAAATGTTACATTTTAACATGTTGCATTTCAACATGATAAAATGTTACATTTTAACATGTTGCATTTTAACATGATAAAATGTTACATTTTAACATGTTTCATTTTAACATGATAAAATGTTACATTTTAACGTTTCATTTAAAAATGTTACAATTTAAAATGTTACATTTGAACATGTTACATTTTAATATGTTACATTTTAACATGTTGCATTTTAACATGATAAAATGTTACATTTTAACATGTTGCATTTTAACATGATAAAATGTTACATTTTAACATGTTTCATTTTAACATGATAAAATGTTACATTTTAACATGTTGCATTTTAACATGATAAAATGTTACATTTTAACATGTTTCATTTTAACATGATAAAATGTTACATTTCAACATGTTTCATTTTAACATGATAAAATGTTACATTTCAATATGTGTCATTTTAACATGATAAAATGTTACATTTTAACATGTTTCATTTAAACATGATAAAATGTTACATTTTAACATGTTTCATTTTAACATGATAAAATCTTACATTTTAACATGTTTCATTTTAACATGATAAAATGTTACTTTTTAACAAGTTGCATTTTAACATGATAAAATGTTACATTTTAACATGTTGCATTTTAACATGATAAAATGTTACATTTTAACTTGTTTCATTTTAACATGATAAAATGTTACATTTTAACATGTTTTATTTAAAAATGTTACATTAAAAAATGTTACATTTTAACATGTTATATTTTAATATGTTACATTTTAACATGTTGCATTTTAAAATGATAAAATGTTACATTTTAACATGTTGCATTTTAACATGATAAAATGTTACATTTTAACATGTTGCATTTTAACATGATAAAATGTTACATTTTAACATGTTGCATTTTAACATGATAAAATGTTACATTTTAACATGTTTCATTTTTACATGATAAAATGTTAAATTTAAAAATGTTACATTTTTACATGTTTCATTTAAACATGATAAAATGTTACATTTTAACATTTTTCATTTTAACATCATAAAATGTTACATTTTAACATGTTTCATTTTAACATGATAAAATCTTACATGTTAACATGTTTCATTTTAACATGATAAAATGTTACATTTTAACATGTTGCATTTTAACATGATTAAATGTTACATTTTAACATGTTTCATTTTAAAATGTTACATTTTAAAATGTTACATTTTAAAATGTTACATTTTAAAATGTTACATTTTAACATGTTGCATTTTAACATGATAAAATGTTACATTTTAACATGTTGCATTTTAACATGATAAAATGTTACATTTTAACATGTTGCATTTTAACATGATAAAATGTTACATTTTAACATGTTTCATTTTAACATGGTAAAATGTTACATTTTAACATGTTTCATTTAAAAATGTTACATTTTAAAATGTTAAATTTTAACATGTTACATTTTAATATGTTACATTTTAACATGTTGCATTTTAACATGGTAAAATGGTACATTTTAACATGTTGCATTTTAACATGATAAAATGTTACATTTTAACATATTGCGATTTAACATGATAAAATGTTACATTTTAACATGTTTCATTTTAAAATGTTACATTTTAAAATGTAACATTTTAACATGTTACATTTTAATATGTTACATTTTAACATGTTTCATTTTAACATGATAAAATGTTTCATTTTAACATGTTGCATTTTAACATGATAAAATGTTACATTTTAACATGTTTCATTTTAACATGATAAAATGTTACATTTAAAAATTTTACATTTTTACGTTTCATTTAAACATGATATAATGTTACATTTTAACATTTTTCATTTTAACATGAAAAAATGTTACATTTTAACATGTTGCATTTTAACATGATAAAATGTTACATTTTAACATGTTGCATTTTAACATGATAAAATGGTACATTTTAACATGTTGCATTTTAACATGATAAAATGTTACATTTTAACATGTTTCATTTTAACATGATATAATGTTACATTTTAACATGTTTCATTTTAACATGGTAAAATGTTACATTTTAACATGTTTCATTTTAACATGATAAAATGTTACATTTTAATGTTTCATTTTAACATGATAAAATGTTACATTTTAACATGTTGCATTTTAACATGATAAAATGTTACATTTTAACATGTTTCATTTTAAAATGTTACATTTTAAAATGTTACATTTAAAAATGTTAAATTTTAAAATGTTACATTTTAACATGTTGCATTTTAACTTGATAAAATGTTACATTTTTACATGTTGCATTTTAACATGATAAAAATGTTACATTTTAACATGTTGCATTTTAACATGAAAAAATGTTACATTTTAAAATGTTACATTTGAACATGTTACATTTTAATGTTACATTTTAACATTTTGCATTTTAACATGATAAAATGTTACATTTTAACATGTTGCATTTTAACATGATAAAATGTTACTTTTTAACATGTTTCATTTTAACATGATAATATGTTACATTTTAACATGTTTCATTTTAAAATGTTACATTTTAACATGTTACATTTTAATATGTTACATTTTAACATGTTGCATTTTAACATGATAAAATGTTACATTTTAACATGTTGCATTTCAACATGATAAAATGTTACATTTTAACATGTTGCATTTTAACATGATAAAATGTTACATTTTAACATGTTTCATTTTAACATGATAAAATGTTACATTTTAACGTTTCATTTAAAAATGTTACAATTTAAAATGTTACATTTGAACATGTTACATTTTAATATGTCACATTTAAACACGTTGCATTTTAACATGATAAAATGTTACATTTTAACATGTTGTATTTTAACATGATAAAATGTAACATTTTAACATGTTGCATTTTAACATGTTGCATTTTAACATAATAAAATGTTACATTTTACATGTTTCATTTTAACATGAAAAAATGTTACATTTTAACATGTTTCATTTTAAAATGTTACATTTTAATATGTTACATTTTAACATGTTGCATTTTAACATGATAAAATGTTACATTTTAACATGTTTTATTTTAACATGATAAAATGTTACATTTTAACATGTTTCATTTTAACATCATAAAATGTTACATTTTAACATGTTTCATTTTAACATGATAAAATGTTACATTTTTACATGTTTCATTTTAACATGATAAAATCTTACATTTTAACATGTTTCATTTTAACATGATAAAATGTTACATTTTAACATGTTGCATTTTAACATGATAAAATGTTACATTTTAACATGTTGCATTTTAACATGATAAAATGTTACATTTTAACATGTTTCATTTTAACATGTTAAAATGTTACATTTTAAAATGTTTCATTTTAAAATGTTACATTTTAAAATGTTACATTTTAACATGTTACATTTTAATATGTTACATTTTAACATGTTGCATTTTAACATGATAAAATGTTACATTTTAACATGTTTCATTTTAACATGATAAAATGTTATATTAAAAAATGTTACATTTTTACATGTTTCATTTAAACATGATAAAATGTTACATTTTAACATGTTGCATTTTAACATGATAAAATGTTACATTTTAACATGTTTCATTTTAACATGATAAAATGTTACATTTTAACATGTTGCATTTTAACATGATAAAATGTTACATTTTAACATGTTGCATTTTAACATGATAAAATGTTACATTTTAACATGTTTCATTTTAAATTGTTACATTTTAAAATGTAACATTTTAACATGTTACATTTTAATATGTTACATTTTAACATGTTTCATTTTAACATAATAAAATGTTACATTTTAACATGTTTCATTTTAACATGATAAAATGTTACATTTTAACATGTTGCATTTTAACATGATAAAATGTTACATTTTAACATGTTGCATTTTAACATGATAAAATGTTACATATTTACATGTTGCATTTTAACATGATAAAATGTTACATTTTAAAATGTTACATTTTAAAATGTTACATTTTAACATGTTACATTTTAATACGTTACATTTTAACATGTTGCATTTTAACATGATAAAATGTTACATTTTAACATGTTGCATTTTAACATGATAAAATGCTACATTTTTACGTTTCATTTTAACATGATAAAATGTTACATTTTAACATGTTTCATTTTAACATGATAAAATGTTACATTTTAACATGTTGCATTTTAACATGATAAAATGTTACATTTTTACATGTTGCATTTTAACATGATAAAAATGTTACATTTTAACATGTTGCATTTTAACATGATAAAATGTTACATTTTAAAATGTTACATTTGAACATGTTACATTTTAATATGTTACATTTTAACATTTTGCATTTTAACATGATAAAATGTTACATTTTAACATGTTGCATTTTAACATGATAAAATGTTACATTTTAACATGTTACATTTTAATATGTTACATTTTAACATGTTGCATTTTAACATGATAAAATGTTACATTTTAACATGTTGCATTTTAACATGATAAAATGTTACATTTTAACATGTTGCATTTTAACATGATAAAATGTTACATTTTAACATGTTTCATTTTAACATGATAAAATGTTACATTTTAACATGTTTCATTTAAAAATGTTACAATTTAAAATGTTACATTTTAACATGTTACATTTTAATATGTTACATTTTAACATGCTGCATTTTAACATGATAAAATGTTACATTTTAACATGTTGCATTTTAACATGATAAATGTTACATTTTAACATGTTTCATTTTAACATGATATAATGTTACATTTTAACATGTTTCATTTTAACATGATAAAATGTTACATTTTAACATGTTTCATTTTAACATGATAAAATGTTACATTTTAACATGCTTCATTTTAACACGATAAAATGTTACATTTTAACATGTTTCATTTTAACATGATAAAATGTTACATTTTAACATGTTTCATTTTAACATGATAAAATGTTACATTTTAACATGTTGCATTTTAACATGATAAAATGTAAAATTTATCATGTTTAATTTTAAAATGTTACATTTTAAAATGTAACATTTTAACATGTTACATTTTAATATGTTACATTTTAACATGTTTCATTTTAACATAATAAAATGTTACATTTTAACATGTTGCATTTTAACATGATAAAATGTTACATTTTAACATGTTGCATTTTAACATGATAAAATGTTACATTTTAACATGTTGCATTTAACATGATAAAATGTTACATTTTAACATGTTGCATTTTAACATGATAAAATGTTACATTTTAACATGTTTTATTTTAACATGATAAAATGTTACATTTAAAAATGTTACATTTTTACATGTTGCATTTTAACATGATAAAATGTTACATTTTAACATGTTTCATTTTAACATGATATAATGTTACATTTTAACATGTTTCATTTTAACATGATAAAATGTTACATTTTAACATGTTTCATTTTAACATGATAAAATGTTACATTTTAACATGTTTCATTTTAACATGATAAAATGTTACATTTTAACATGTTGCATTTTAACATTGCGACGAGATTTTCTGCACTGGAAAAAAAAAATATTAAAAGTGCAGTCGTCACAACCGTTTGCCGGGGATAGCTCAGCCTACAATGGCTGGGTAAAGTTCCAGGGTCTGCGATAAGGTCAGGGAAACCACTAGGCCAATAGCCGGGTCTAACCGGTATAGGACTGGCTCATACACGGGCACTGTGAACAAGTCAAAAACAAGTCACCAAAACAAACGTGCAATAATCACTACCAGGCCTACGCCGATTCTCCACACTCCTAGGGGGTCGTTGCTGACTACGCAACTCGGGCTTCGTCCTAACTATCCAATAGTCAAGCCCAGAGTGCCTAAAACACGGTGAGTTACACGACGACTTGCCAATAAAAACCACAACGCGTGTTATCACCAGGCGGGGTCTACTAGGCCACTATAAGCCAATACATAACTCTAATGCCCAAGCTAAGAATCAAACAGTCCACTCGATACTAATACCATCTAATAATATACGAGTATACTATAGACAGAGTGACTACACCGCTAGTAGCTGGTCTCAATAAATACCAAGCTAAACAAGCAAAACTATATGTAAATTGCAATAGCCTACTATTAAATTATTGAGCAACTTCGTAGCAGATGAATAAATATTAAATACGTTCCAAACACTAGATAAATATATTATCTGATAGCCGGTACTCCGCTATCCAAGCTACCAAGCTAACGTGTTGGATTACTAAGCAATCTGTTCAGGTTGAGGTAAAATAATCAAATGATTAATTAATAACAACCCTACTGCTACTACTACGACATCAACGTTATATTACTTAGCTGGGCTTCTGTTAACAGGCTAATACTATTAGCTACTAGCCTACTGGCCTCGTGCTTCCAACTACGCACGCTAAATCGTGCAGCCTAGGTTTGTCGGGCCTCAGAGTTATTAGTAATATAACTAACTCTAGGTACAACGCAAAATAATATCTACTACAGTCAATTAAATTATATTATTTGCGCTCTGGCACCTGCCCAGAACCGTCAGGAATACACTTTTTATTCCTGACACCTGTAAATAAATCCTAACTACCGTAAGGCTTTGACCAGCACGGTTACCACTCTAACTCTCTAACTCTCTTAAACCAAAATATAATAAAACGTCGTCCACTCACCCCAAGTGGGTCACTGTTTCACTACCCAACTTGAATGCCGACACTCACTCCTTGAGCACCAACCTCACACGACACCGATGTCACCACAGCACTCCTCTCTACGTACACCACTGGACGTCTCACTAGACACACGCTATCCTCACTCACTGGGATCCACGACTCGAATGTCCGTTCTCCGCTGTCCAGTAGTCCCGGGATACCCAAGCTTATCCGAACTGATAAGCCGGGTCAAAGAGCGCTAGCCAGGTTCGCCGTCGCCGCTTGCTTACCTCAACAGACGCGCGGCCCAAATAACGAAAATATACCCCCCTGGGAAAAATAACTCGTTACAACATGATAAAATGTTACATTTTAACATGTTTCATTTTAAATTGTTACATTTTAAAATGTAACATTTTAACATGTTGCATTTTAATATGTTACATTTTAACATGTGTCATTTTAACATAATAAAATGTTACATTTTAACATGTTTCATTTTAACATGATAAAATGTTACATTTTAACGTTTCATTTTAACATGATAAAATGTTACATTTTAACATGTTGCATTTTAACATGATAAAATGTTACATTTTAACATGTTTCATTTTAACATGATAAAATGTTACATTTTAACGTTTCATTTTAACATGATAAAATGTTACATTTTAACATGATAAAATGTTACATTTTAACATGTTTCATTTTAACATGATAAAATGTTACATATTAACATGTTGCATTTTAACATGATAAAATGTTACATTTTAACATGTTTCATTTTAAAATGTAACATTTTAACATGTTACATTTTAATATGTTACATTTTAACATGTTTCATTTTAACATGATAAAATGTTACATTTTAACGTTTCATTTTAACATGATAAAATGTTACATTTTACATGTTGCATTTTAACATGATAAAATGTTTCATTTTAACATGTTGCATTTTAACATGATAAAATGTTACATTTAAAAATTTTACATTTTTACGTTTCATTTAAACATGATATAATGTTACATTTTAACATTTTTCATTTTAACATGATAAAATGTTACATTTTAACATGTTGCATTTTAACATGATAAAATGTTACATTTTAACATGTTGCATTTTAACATGATAAAATGTTACATTTTAACATGTTGCATTTTAACATGATAAAATGTTACATTTTAACATGTTGCATTTTAACATGATAAAATGTTACATTTTAACATGTTTCATTTTAACATGATATAATGTTACATTTTAACATGTTTCATTTTAACATGATAAAATGTTACATTTTAACATGTTTCATTTTAACATGATAAAATGTTACATTTTAATGTTTCATTTTAACATGATAAAATGTTACATTTTAACATGTTGCATTTTAACATGATAAAATGTTACATTTTAACATGTTTCATTTTAAAATGTTACATTTTAAAATGTTACATTTAAAAATGTTAAATTTTAAAATGTTACATTTTAGAATGTTACATTTTAATACGTTACATTTTAACATGTTGCATTTTAACATGATAAAATGTTACATTTTAACATGTTGCATTTTAACATGATAAAATGTTACATTTTAACATGTTTCATTTTAACATGATAAAATGTTACATTTTAACATGTTGCATTTTAACATGAAAAAATGTTACATTTTAAAATGTTACATTTGAACATGTTACATTTTAATTTTTTGCATTTTAACATGATAAAATGTTACATTTTAACATGTTGCATTTTAACATGATAAAATGTTACATTTTAACATGATAATATGTTACATTTTAACATGTTTCATTTTAAAATGTTACATTTTAACATGCTACATTTTAATATGTTACATTTTAACATGTTGCATTTTAACATGATAAAATGTTACATTTTAACATGTTGCATTTCAACATGATAAAAAGTTACATTTCAACATGTTGCATTTCAACATGATAAAATGTTACATTTTAACATGTTGCATTTTAACATGATAAAATGTTACATTTTAACATGTTTCATTTTAACATGATAAAATGTTACATTTTAACGTTTCATTTAAAAATGTTACAATTTAAAATGTTACATTTTAACATGTTACATTTTAATATGTTACATTTTAACATGTTGCATTTTAACATGATAAAATGTTACATTTTAACATGTTGCATTTTAACATGATAAAATGTTACATTTTAACATATTGCGATTTAACATGATAAAATGTTACATTTTAAAATGTTACATTTGAACATGTTACATTTTAATATGTTACATTTTAACATGTTGCATTTTAACATGATAAAATGTTACATTTTAACATGTTGCATTTTAACATGATAAAATGTTACATTTTAACATGTTTCATTTTAACATGATAAAATGTTACATTTTAACATGTTTCATTTTAACATGATCAAATGTTACATTTTAACGTTTCATTTTAACATGATAAAATGTTACATTTTAACATGTTTCATTTTAACATGTTACATTTTAACATGTTGCATTTTAACATGATAAAATGTTACATTTTAACATGTTTCATTTTAACATGATAAAATGTTACATTTCAATATGTGTCATTTTAACATGATAAAATGTTACATTTTAACATGTTTCATTTAAACATGATAAAATGTTACATTTTAACATGTTTCATTTTAACATGATAAAATCTTACATTTTAACATGTTTCATTTTAACATGATAAAATGTTACTTTTTAACAAGTTGCATTTTAACATGATAAAATGTTACATTTTAACATGTTGCATTTTAACATGATAAAATGTTACATTTTAACTTGTTTCATTTTAACATGATAAAATGTTACATTTTAACATGTTTTATTTAAAAATGTTACATTAAAAAATGTTACATTTTAACATGTTATATTTTAATATGTTACATTTTAACATGTTGCATTTTAAAATGATAAAATGTTACATTTTAACATGTTGCATTTTAACATGATAAAATGTTACATTTTAACATGTTGCATTTTAACATGATAAAATGTTACATTTTAACATGTTTCATTTTTACATGATAAAATGTTAAATTTAAAAATGTTACATTTTTACATGTTTCATTTAAACATGATAAAATGTTACATTTTAACATTTTTCATTTTAACATCATAAAATGTTACATTTTAACATGTTTCATTTTAACATGATAAAATCTTACATGTTAACATGTTTCATTTTAACATGATAAAATGTTACATTTTAACATGTTGCATTTTAACATGATTAAATGTTACATTTTAACATGTTTCATTTTAAAATGTTACATTTTAAAATGTTACATTTTAAAATGTTACATTTTAACATGTTGCATTTTAACATGATAAAATGTTACATTTTAACATGTTGCATTTTAACATGATAAAATGTTACATTTTAACATGTTGCATTTTAACATGATAAAATGTTACATTTTAACATGTTTCATTTTAACATGATAAAATGTTACATTTTAACATGTTTCATTTAAAAATGTTACATTTTAAAATGTTACATTTTAACATGTTACATTTTAATATGTTACATTTTAACAGGTTGCATTTTAACATAGTAAAATGGTACATTTTAACATGTTGCATTTTAACATGATAAAATGTTACATTTTAACATATTGCGATTTAACATGATAAAATGTTACATTTTAAAATGTTACATTTTAACATGTTACATTTTAATATGTTACATTTTAACATGTTGCATTTTAACATGGTAAAATGTTACAGTCTAACATGTTGCATTTTAACATGATAAAATGTTACATTTTAACATGTTGCATTTTAACATGATAAAATACTACATTTTAACATGTTGCATTTTAACATGATAAAATGTTACATTTTAACATGTTTCATTTTAACATGATAAAATGTTTAATTTAAAAATGTTACATTTTTACATGTTTCATTTAAACATTATAAAATGTTACATTTTAACATTTTTCATTTTAACATCATAAAATGTTACATTTTAACATATTACATTTTAATATGTCACATTTAAACACGTTGCATTTTAACATGATAAAATGTTACATTTTAACATGTTGTATTTTAACATGATAAAATGTAACATTTTAACATGTTGCATTTTAACATGTTGCATTTTAACATAATAAAATGTTACATTTTACATGTTTCATTTTAACATGAAAAAATGTTACATTTTAACATGTTTCATTTTAAAATGTTACATTTTAATATGTTACATTTCAACATGTTGCCTTTTAACATGATAAAATGTTACATTTTAACATGTTTTATTTTAACATGATAAAATGTTACATTTTAACATGTTTCATTTTAACATCATAAAATGTTACATTTTAACATGTTTCATTTTAACATGATAAAATGTTACATTTTTACATGTTTCATTTTAACATGATAAAATCTTACATTTTAACATGTTTCATTTTAACATGATAAAATTTTACATTTTAACATGTTGCATTTTAACATGATAAAATGTTACATTTTAACATGTTGCATTTTAACATGATAAAATGTTACATTTTAACATGTTTCATTTTAACATGATAAAATGTTACATTTTAAAATGTTTCATTTTAAAATGTTACATTTTAAAATGTTACATTTTAACATGTTACATTTTAATATGTTACATTTTAACATGTTGCATTTTAACATGATAAAATGTTACATTTTAACATGTTTCATTTTAACATGATAAAATGTTACATTAAAAAATGTTACATTTTTACATGTTTCATTTAAACATGATAAAATGTTACATTTTAACATTTTTCATTTTAACATCATAAAATGTTACATTTTAACATGTTACATTTTAATATGTAACATTTTAACATGTTGCATTTTAACATGATAAAATGTTACATTTTAACATGTTGCATTTTAACATGATAAAATGTTACATTTTTACATGTTGCATTTTAACATGATAAAAATGTTACATTTTAACATGTTACATTTTAATTTTTTGCATTTTAACATGATAAAATGTTACATTTTAACATGTTGCATTTTAACATGATAAAATGTTACATTTTAACATGTTTCATTTTAACATGATAATATGTTACATTTTAACATGTTTCATTTTAAAATGTTACATTTTAACATGCTACATTTTAATATGTTACATTTTAACATGTTGCATTTTAACATGATAAAATGTTACATTTTAACATGTTGCATTTCAACATGATAAAAAGTTACATTTCAACATGTTGCATTTCAACATGATAAAATGTTACATTTTAACATGTTGCATTTTAACATGATAAAATGTTACATTTTAACATGTTTCATTTTAACATGATAAAATGTTACATTTTAACGTTTCATTTAAAAATGTTACAATTTAAAATGTTACATTTTAACATGTTACATTTTAATATGTTACATTTTAACATGTTGCATTTTAACATGATAAAATGTTACATTTTAACATGTTACATTTTAACATGATAAAATGTTACATTTTAACATATTGCGATTTAACATGATAAAATGTTACATTTTAAAATGTTACATTTGAACATGTTACATTTTAATATGTTACCTTTTAACATGTTGCATTTTAACATGATAAAATGTTACATTTTAACATGTTGCATTTTAACATGATAAAATGTTACATTTTAACATGTTTCATTTTAACATGATAAAATGTTACATTTTAACATGTTTCATTTTAACATGATCAAATGTTACATTTTAACGTTTCATTTTAACATGATAAAATGTTACATTTTAACATGTTTCATTTTAACATGTTACATTTTAACATGTTGCATTTTAACATGATAAAATGTTACATTTTAACATGTTGCATTTTAACATGATAAAATGTTACATTTTAACATGTTTCATTTTAACATGATAAAATGTTACATTTTAACATGTTGCATTTTAACATGATAAAATGTTACATTTTAACATGTTTCATTTTAACATGATAAAATGTTACATTTCAATATGTGTCATTTTAACATGATAAAATGTTACATTTTAACATGTTTCATTTAAACATGATAAAATGTTACATTTTAACATGTTTCATTTTAACATGATAAAATCTTACATTTTAACATGTTTCATTTTAACATGATAAAATGTTACTTTTTAACAAGTTGCATTTTAACATGATAAAATGTTACATTTTAACATGTTGCATTTTAACATGATAAAATGTTACATTTTAACTTGTTTCATTTTAACATGATAAAATGTTACATTTTAACATGTTTTATTTAAAAATGTTACATTAAAAAATGTTACATTTTAACATGTTATATTTTAATATGTTACATTTTAACATGTTGCATTTTAAAATGATAAAATGTTACATTTTAACATGTTGCATTTTAACATGATAAAATGTTACATTTTAACATGTTGCATTTTAACATGATAAAATGTTACATTTTAACATGTTGCATTTTAACATTATAAAATGTTACATTTTAACATGTTTCATTTTTACATGATAAAATGTTAAATTTAAAAATGTTACATTTTTACATTTTTCATTTAAACATGATAAAATGTTACATTTTAACATTTTTCATTTTAACATCATAAAATGTTACATTTTAACATGTTTCATTTTAACATGATAAAATCTTACATGTTAACATGTTTCATTTTAACATGATAAAATGTTACATTTTAACATGTTGCATTTTAACATGATTAAATGTTACATTTTAACATGTTTCATTTTAAAATGTTACATTTTAAAATGTTACATTTTAAAATGTTACATTTTAACATGTTGCATTTTAACATGATAAAATGTTACATTTTAACATGTTGCATTTTAACATGATAAAATGTTACATTTTAACATGTTGCATTTTAACATGATAAAATGTTACATTTTAACATGTTTCATTTTAACATGATAAAATGTTACATTTTAACATGTTTCATTTAAAAATGTTACATTTTAAAATGTTACATTTTAACATGTTACATTTTAATATGTTACATTTTAACATGTTGCATTTTAACATAGTAAAATGGTACATTTTAACATGTTGCATTTTAACATGATAAAATGTTACATTTTAACATATTGCGATTTAACATGATAAAATGTTACATTTTAAAATGTTACATTTGAACATGTTACATTTTAATATGTTACATTTTAACATGATAAAATGTTACATTTTAACATGTTTCATTTAAAAATGTTACATTAAAAAATGTTACATTTTAACATGTTACATTTTAATATGTTACATTTTAACATGTTGCATTTTAACATGGTAAAATGTTACAGTTTAACATGTTGCATTTTAACATGATAAAATGTTACATTTTAACATGTTGCATTTTAACATGATAAAATACTACATTTTAACATGTTGCATTTTAACATGATAAAATGTTACATTTTAACATGTTTCATTTTAACATGATAAAATGTTAAATTTAAAAATGTTACATTTTTACAAGTTTCATTTAAACATTATAAAATGTTACATTTTAACATTTTTCATTTTAACATCATAAAATGTTACATTTTAACATGTTACATTTTAATATGTCACATTTAAACACGTTGCATTTTAACATGATAAAATGTTACATTTTAACATGTTGTATTTTAACATGATAAAATGTAACATTTTAACATGTTGCATTTTAACATGTTGCATTTTAACATAATAAAATGTTACATTTTACATGTTTCATTTTAACATGAAAAAATGTTACATTTTAACATGTTTCATTTTAAAATGTTACATTTTAATATGTTACATTTTAACATGTTGCATTTTAACATGATAAAATGTTACATTTTAACATGTTTTATTTTAACATGATAAAATGTTACATTTTAACATGTTTCATTTTAACATCATAAAATGTTACATTTTAACATGTTTCATTTTAACATGATAAAATGTTACATTTTTACATGTTTCATTTTAACATGATAAAATCTTACATTTTAACATGTTTCATTTTAACATGATAAAATGTTACATTTTAACATGTTGCATTTTAACATGATAAAATGTTACATTTTAACATGTTGCATTTTAACATGATAAAATGTTACATTTTAACATGTTTCATTTTAACATGATAAAATGTTACATTTTAAAATGTTTCATTTTAAAATGTTACATTTTAAAATGTTACATTTTAACATGTTACATTTTAATATGTTACATTTTAACATGTTGCATTTTAACATGATAAAATGTTACATTTTAACATGTTTCATTTTAACATGATAAAATGTTACATTAAAAAATGTTACATTTTTACATGTTTCATTTAAACATGATAAAATGTTACATTTTAACATTTTTCATTTTAACATCATAAAATGTTACATTTTAACATGTTACATTTTAATATGTAACATTTTAACATGTTGCATTTTAACATGATAAAATGTTACATTTTAACATGTTGCATTTTAACATGTTGCATTTTAACATGATAAAATGTTACATTTTAACATGTTGCATTTTTACATGATAAAATGTTACATTTTAACATGTTGCATTTTAACATGATAAAATGTTACATTTTAACATGTTGCATTTTAACATGATAAAATGTTACATTTTAACATGTTGCATTTTAACATGATAAAATGTTACATTTTAACATGTTGCATTTTAACATGATAAAATGTTACATTATAACATGTTTCAATTTAACATGATAAAATGTTACATTTTAACATGTTACATTTTTATATGTTACATTTTAACATGTTGCATTTTAACATGATAAAATGTTACATTTTAACATGTTGCATTTTAACATGATAAAATGTTACATTTTAACATGTTGCATTTTAACATGATAAAATGTTACATTTTAACATGTTTCATTTTAACATGATAAAATGTTACATTTTAACATGTTTCATTTAAAAATGTTACATTTTAAAATGTTACATTTTAACATGTTACATTTTAATATGTTACATTTTAACATGTTACATTTTAATATGTTACATTTTAACATGTTGCATTTTAACATGATAAAATGTTACATTTTAACATATTGCGATTTAACATGATAAAATGTTACATTTTAAAATGTTACATTTGAACATGTTACATTTTAATATGTTACATTTTACCATGTTGCATTTTAACATGATAAAATGTTACATTTTAACATGTTGCATTTTAACATGATAAAATGTTACATTTTAACATGTTTCATTTTAACATGATAAAATGTTACATTTTAACATGTTTCATTTTAACATAATAAAATGTTACATTTTAACATGTTTCATTTTAACATGATAAAATGTTACATTTAAACATGTTTCATTTTAACATGATAAAATTTTACATTTTAACATGTTTCATTTTAACATGATAAAATGTTACATTTCAACATGTTTCATTTTAACATGATAAAATGTTACATTTTAACATGTTTCATTTTAACATGATAAAATGTTACATTTTAACAAATTGCATTTTAACATGATAAAATGTTACATTTTAACTTGTTTCATTTTAACATGATAAAATGTTACATTTTTACATGTTTCATTTAAAAATGTTACATTAAAAAATGTTACATTTTAACATGTTACATTTTAATATGTTACATTTTAACATGTTGCATTTTAACATGATAAAATGTTACATTTTAACATGTTGCATTTTAACATGATAAAATGTTACATTTTAACATGTTGCATTTTAACATGATAAAATGTTACATTTTAACATGTTTCATTTTAACATGATAAAATGTTACATTTAAAAATGTTACATTTTTACATGTTTCATTTAAACATGATAAAATGTTACATTTTAACATTTTCCATTTTAACATCATAAAAAGTTACATTTTAACATGTTACATTTTAATATGTTACATTTAAACATGTTGCATTTTAACATGATAAAATGTTACATTTTAACATGTTGCATTTTAACATGATAAAATGTTACATTTAAACATGTTTCATTTTAACATGATAAAATTTTACATTTTAACATGTTTCATTTTAACATGATAAAATGTTACATTTTAACATGTTTCATTTTAACATGATAAAATGTTACATTTTAACATGTTTCATTTTAACATGATAAAATGTTACATTTTAACATGTTGCATTTTAACATGATAAAATGTTACATTTTAACATGTTTCATTTTAACATGATAAAATGTTACATTTTAACATGTTTCATTTAAAAATGTTACATTTTAAAATGTTACATTTTAACATGTTACATTTTAATATGTTACATTTTAACATGTTGCATTTTAACATAGTAAAATGTTACATTTTAACATGTTGCATTTTAACATGATAAAATGTTACATTTTAACATATTGCGATTTAACATGATAAAATGTTACATTTTAAAATGTTACATTTGAACATGTTACATTTTAATATGTTACATTTTAACATGTTGCATTTTAACATGATAAAATGTTACATTTTAACATGTTGCATTTTAACATGATAAAATGTTACATTTTAACATGTTTCATTTTAACATGATAAAATGTTACATTTTAACATGTTTCATTTTAACATGATAAAATGTTACATTTTAACATGTTTCATTTTAACATGATAAAATGTTACATTTAAACATGTTTCATTTTAACATGATAAAATTTTACATTTTAACATGTTTCATTTTAACATGATAAAATGTTACATTTTAACATGTTTCATTTTAACATGATAAAATGTTACATTTTAACATGTTTCATTTTAACATGATAAAATGTTACATTTTAACATGTTGCATTTTAACATGATAAAATTTTACATTTTAACTTGTTTTATTTTAACATGATAAAATGTTACATTTTTACGTTTCATTTAAAAATGTTACATTAAAAAATGTTACATTTTAACATGTTACATTTTAATATGTTATATTTTAACATGTTGCATTTTAACATGATAAAATGTTACATTTTAACATGTTGCATTTTAACATGATAGAATGTTACATTTTAACATGTTGCATTTTAACATGATAAAATGTTTCATTTTAACATGTTGCATTTTAACATGATAAAATGTTACATTTTAACATGTTGCATTTTAACATGATAAAATGTTACATTTTAACATGTTTCATTTTAACATGATATAATGTTACATTTTAACATGTTTCATTTTAACATGATAAAATGTTACATTTTAACATGTTTCATTTTAACATGATAAAATGTTACATTTTAACGTTTCATTTTAACATGATAAAATGTTACATTTTAACATTTTGCATTTTAACATGATAAAATGTTACATTTTAACATGTTTCATTTTAAAATGTTACATTTTAAAATGTTACATTTAAAAATGTTAAATTTTAAAATGTTACATTTTAACATGTTACATTTTAATACGTTACATTTTAACATGTTGCATTTTAACATGATAAAATGTTACATTTTAACATGTTGCATTTTAACATGATAAAATGTTACATTTTAAAATGTTAAATTTTAAAATGTTACATTTTAAAATGTTACATTTGAACATGTTACATTTTAATATGTTACATTTTATCATGTTGCATTTTAACATGATAAAATGTTACATTTTAACATGTTGCATTTTAACATGATAAAATGTTACATTTTAACATGTTTCATTTTAACATGATAAAATTTTACATTTTAACATGTTTCATTTTAACATGATAAAATGTTACATTTTAACATGTTTCATTTTAACATGATAAAATGTTACATTTTAACATGTTTCATTTTAACATGATAATATGTTACATTTTAACATGTTTCATTTTAAAATGTTACATTTTAACATGTTACATTTTAATATGTTACATTTTAACATGTTGCATTTTAACATGATAAAATGTTACATTTTAACATGTTGCATTTCAACATGATAAAATGTTACATTTTAACATGTTGCATTTTAACATGATAAAATGTTACATTTAAACATGTTTCATTTTAACATGATAAAATGTTACATTTTAACATGTTTCATTTAAAAATGTTACAATTTAAAATGTTACATTTTAACATGTTACATTTTAATATGTTATATTTTAACATGTTGCATTTTAACATGATAAAATGTTACATTTTAACATATTGTGATTTAACATGATAAAATGTTACATTTTAAAATGTTACATTTGAACATGTTACATTTTAATATGTTACATTTTAACATGTTGCATTTTAACATGATAAAATGTTACATTTTAACATGTTGCATTTTTACATGATAAAATGTTACATTTTAACATGTTTCATTTTAACATGATAAAATGTTACATTTTAACATGTTTCATTTTAACATGGTAAAATGTTACATTTTAACATGTTTCATTTTAACATGATAAAATGTTACATTTTAAAATGTTTCATTTTAAAATGTTACATTTTAAAATGTTACATTTTAACATGTTACATTTTAATATGTTACATTTTAACATGTTGCATTTTAACATGATAAAATGTTACATTTTAACATATTTCATTTTAACATGATAAAATGTTACATTAAAAAATGTTACATTTTTACATGTTTCATTTAAACATGATAAAATGTTACATTTTAACATTTTTTATTTTAACATCATAAAATGTTACATTTTAACATGTTACATTTTAATATGTTACATTTTAACATGTTGCATTTTAACATGATAAAATGTTACATTTTAACATGTTGCATTTTAACATGTTGCATTTTAACATGATAAAATGTTACATTTTAACATGTTGCATTTTTACATGATAAAATGTTACATTTTAACATGTTGCATTTTAACATGATAAAATGTTACATTTTAACATGTTGCATTTTAACATGATAAAATGTTACATTTTAACATGTTGCATTTTAACATGATAAAATGTTACATTATAACATGTTTCAATTTAACATGATAAAATGTTACATTTTAACATGTTACATTTTTATATGTTACATTTTAACATGTTGCATTTTAACATGATAAAATGTTACATTTTAACATGTTGCATTTTAACATGATAAAATGTTACATTTTAACATGTTGCATTTTAACATGATAAAATGTTACATTTTAACATGTTTCATTTTAACATGATAAAATGTTACATTTTAACATGTTTCATTTAAAAATGTTACATTTTAAAATGTTACATTTTAACATGTTACATTTTAATATGTTACATTTTAACATGTTGCATTTTAACATAGTAAAATGTTACATTTTAACATGTTGCATTTTAACATGATAAAATGTTACATTTTAACATATTGCGATTTAACATGATAAAATGTTACATTTTAAAATGTTACATTTGAACATGTTACATTTTAATATGTTACATTTTACCATGTTGCATTTTAACAAGATAAAATGTTACATTTTAACATGTTGCATTTTAACATGATAAAATGTTACATTTTAACATGTTTCATTTTAACATGATAAAATGTTACATTTAAACATGTTTCATTTTAACATGATAAAATTTTACATTTTAACATGCTTCATTTTAACATGTTTCATTTTAACATGATAAAATGTTACATTTTAACATGTTTCATTTTAACATGATAAAATGTTACATTTTAACATGTTGCATTTTAACATGATAAAATGTTACATTTTAACTTGTTTCATTTTAACATGATAAAATGTTACATTTTTACATGTTTCATTTAAAAATGTTACATTAAAAAATGTTACATTTTAACATGTTACATTTTAATATGTTACATTTTAACATGTTGCATTTTAACATGATAAAATGTTACATTTTAACATGTTGCATTTTAACATGATAAAATGTTACATTTTAACATGTTTCATTTTAACATGATAAAATGTTACATTTAAAAATGTTACATTTTTACATGTTTCATTTAAACATGATAAAATGTTACATTTTAACATGTTGCATTTTAACATGATAAAATGTTACATTTTAACTTGTTTCATTTTAACATGAAAAATGTTACATTTTTACGTTTCATTTAAAAATGTTACATTAAAAAATGTTACATTTTAACATGTTACATTTTAATATGTTATATTTTAACATGTTGCATTTTAACATGATAAAATGTTACATTTTAACATGTTGCATTTTAACATGATAAAATGTTACATTTTAACATGTTGCATTTTAACATGATAAAATGTTTCATTTTAACATGTTGCATTTTAACATGATAAAATGTTACATTTTAACATGTTGCATTTTAACATGATAAAATGTTACATTTTAACATGTTTCATTTTAACATGATATAATGTTACATTTTAACATGTTTCATTTTAACATGATAAAATGTTACATTTTAACATGTTTCATTTTAACATGATAAAATGTTACATTTTAACGTTTCATTTTAACATGATAAAATGTTACATTTTAACATTTTGCATTTTAACATGATAAAATGTTACATTTTAACATGTTACATTTTAATATGTTACATTTTAACATGTTGCATTTTAACATGATAAAATGTTACATTTTAACATGTTGCATTTTAACATGATAAAATGTTACATTTTAACATATTGTGATTTAACATGATAAAATGTTACATTTTAAAATGTTACATTTGAACATGTTACATTTTAATATGTTACATTTTAACATGTTGCATTTTAACATGATAAAATGTTACATTTTAACATGTTGCATTTTAACATGATAAAATGTTACATTTTAACATGTTTCATTTTAACATGATAAAATGTTACATTTTAACATGTTTCATTTTAACATGTTACATTTTAACATGTTGCATTTTAACATGATAAAATGTTACATTTTAACATGTTGCATTTTAACATGATGAAATGTTACATTTTAACATGTTTCATTTTAACATGATAAAATGTTACATTTTAACATGTTGCATTTTAACATGATAAAATGTTACATTTTAACATGTTTCATTTTAACATGATAAAATGTTACATTTTAACATGTTTCATTTTAACATGGTAAAATGTTACATTTTAACATGTTTCATTTTAACATGATAAAATGTTACATTTTAAAATGTTTCATTTTAAAATGTTACATTTTAAAATGTTACATTTTAACATGTTACATTTTAATATGTTACATTTTAACATGTTGCATTTTAACATGATAAAATGTTACATTTTAACATGTTTCATTTTAACATGATAAAATGTTACATTAAAAAATGTTACATTTTTACATGTTTCATTTAAACATGATAAAATGTTACATTTTAACATTTTTTATTTTAACATCATAAAATGTTACATTTTAACATGTTACATTTTAATATGTTACATTTTAACATGTTGCATTTTAACATGATAAAATGTTACATTTTAACATGTTGCATTTTAACATGTTGCATTTTAACATGATAAAATGTTACATTTTAACATGTTGCATTTTTACATGATAAAATGTTACATTTTAACATGTTGCATTTTAACATGATAAAATGTTACATTTTAACATGTTGCATTTTAACATGATAAAATGTTACATTTTAACATGTTGCATTTTAACATGATAAAATGTTACATTATAACATGTTTCAATTTAACATGATAAAATGTTACATTTTAACATGTTACATTTTTATATGTTACATTTTAACATGTTGCATTTTAACATGATAAAATGTTACATTTTAACATGTTGCATTTTAACATGATAAAATGTTACATTTTAACATGTTGCATTTTAACATGATAAAATGTTACATTTTAACATGTTTCATTTTAACATGATAAAATGTTACATTTTAACATGTTTCATTTAAAAATGTTACATTTTAAAATGTTACATTTTAACATGTTACATTTTAATATGTTACATTTTAACATGTTGCATTTTAACATAGTAAAATGTTACATTTTAACATGTTGCATTTTAACATGATAAAATGTTACATTTTAACATATTGCGATTTAACATGATAAAATGTTACATTTTAAAATGTTACATTTGAACATGTTACATTTTAATATGTTACATTTTACCATGTTGCATTTTAACATGATAAAATGTTACATTTTAACATGTTGCATTTTAACATGATAAAATGTTACATTTTAACATGTTTCATTTTAACATGATAAAATGTTACATTTTAACATGTTTCATTTTAACATGATAAAATGTTACATTTTAACATGTTTCATTTTAACATGATAAAATGTTACATTTAAACATGTTTCATTTTAACATGATAAAATTTTACATTTTAACATGCTTCATTTTAACATGTTTCATTTTAACATGATAAAATGTTACATTTTAACATGTTTCATTTTAACATGATAAAATGTTACATTTTAACATGTTGCATTTTAACATGATAAAATGTTACATTTTAACTTGTTTCATTTTAACATGATAAAATGTTACATTTTTACATGTTTCATTTAAAAATGTTACATTAAAAAATGTTACATTTTAACATGTTACATTTTAATATGTTACATTTTAACATGTTGCATTTTATCATGATAAAATGTTACATTTTAACATGTTGCATTTTAACATGATAAAATGTTACATTTTAACATGATAAAATGTTACATTTTAACATGTTTCATTTTAACATGATAAAATGTTACATTTAAAAATGTTACATTTTTACATGTTTCATTTAAACATGATAAAATGTTACATTTTAACATTTTCCATTTTAACATCATAAAATGTTACATTTTAACATGTTACATTTTAATATGTTACATTTAAACATGTTGCATTTTAACATAATAAAATGTTACATTTTAACATGTTGCATTTTAACATGATAAAATGTTACATTTAAACATGTTTCATTTTAACATGATAAAATTTTACATTTTAACATGTTTCATTTTAACATGATAAAATGTTACATTTTAACATGTTTCATTTTAACATGATAAAATGTTACATTTTAACATGTTTCATTTTAACATGATAAAATGTTACATTTTAACATGCTTCATTTTAACATCATAAAATGTTACATTTTAACATGTTTCATTTTAACATGATAAAATGTTACATTTTAACATGTTGCATTTTAACATGATAAAATGTTAGATTTTAACATGTTTCATTTTAACATGATAAAATGTTACATTTTAACATGTTTCATTTAAAAATGTTACATTTTAAAATGTTACATTTTAACATGTTACATTTTAATATGTTACATATTAACATGTTGCATTTTAACATAGTAAAATGTTACATTTTAACATGTTGCATTTTAACATGATAAAATGTTACATTTTAACATATTGCGATTTAACATGATAAAATGTTACATTTTAAAATGTTACATTTGAACATGTTACATTTTAATATGTTACATTTTAACATGTTGCATTTTAACATGATAAAATGTTACATTTTAACATGTTGCATTTTAACATGATAAAATGTTACATTTTAACATGTTTCATTTTAACATGATAAAATGTTACATTTTAACATGTTTCATTTTAACATAATAAAATGTTACATTTTAACATGTTTCATTTTAACATGATAAAATGTTACATTTAAACATGTTTCATTTTAACATGATAAAATGTTACATTTTAACATGTTTCATTTTAACATGATAAAATGTTACATTTTAACATGTTTCATTTTAACATGATAAAATGTTACATTTTAACATGTTGCATTTTAACATGATAAAATGTTACATTTTAACTTGTTTCATTTTAACATGATAAAATGTTACATTTTTACGTTTCATTTAAAAATGTTACATTAAAAAATGTTACATTTTAACATGTTACATTTTAATATGTTACATTTTAACATGTTGCATTTTAACATGATAAAATGTTACATTTTAACATGTTGCATTTTAACATGTTGCATTTTAACATGATAAAATGTTACATTTTAACATGTTGCATTTTTACATGATAAAATGTTACATTTTAACATGTTGCATTTTAACATGATAAAATGTTACATTTTAACATGTTGCATTTTAACATGATAAAATGTTACATTTTAACATGTTGCATTTTAACATGATAAAATGTTACATTATAACATGTTTCAATTTAACATGA
The DNA here is from genome assembly GCF_028750875.1 of Macrosteles quadrilineatus. Lineage (NCBI taxonomy): Eukaryota > Metazoa > Arthropoda > Insecta > Hemiptera > Cicadellidae > Macrosteles > Macrosteles quadrilineatus. Next base: position 826,659 of record NW_026542645.1, read on the forward strand.
TAAAATGTTACATTTTAACATGTTACATTTTTATATGTTACATTTTAACATGTTGCATTTTAACATGATAAAATGTTACATTTTAACATGTTGCATTTTAACATGATAAAATGTTACATTTTAACATGTTGCATTTTAACATGATAAAATGTTACATTTTAACATGTTTCATTTTAACATGATAAAATGTTACATTTTAACATGTTTAATTAAAAATGTTACATTTTAAAATGTTACATTTTAACATGTTACATTTTAATATGTTACATTTTAACATGTTGCATTTTAACATAGTAAAATGTTACATTTTAACATGTTGCATTTTAACATGATAAAATGTTACATTTTAACATATTGCGATTTAACATGATAAAATGTTACATTTTAAAATGTTACATTTGAACATGTTACATTTTAATATGTTACATTTTACCATGTTGCATTTTAACATGATAAAATGTTACATTTTAACATGTTGCATTTTAACATGATAAAATGTTACATTTTAACATGTTTCATTTTAACATGATAAAATGTTACATTTTAACATGTTTCATTTTAACATGATAAAATGTTACATTTTAACATGTTTCATTTTAACATGATAAAATGTTACATTTAAACATGTTTCATTTTAACATGATAAAATTTTACATTTTAACATGCTTCATTTTAACATGTTTCATTTTAACATGATAAAATGTTACATTTTAACATGTTTCATTTTAACATGATAAAATGTTACATTTTAACATGTTGCATTTTAACATGATAAAATGTTACATTTTAACTTGTTTCATTTTAACATGATAAAATGTTACATTTTTACATGTTTCATTTAAAAATGTTACATTAAAAAATGTTACATTTTAACATGTTACATTTTAATATGTTACATTTTAACATGTTGCATTTTATCATGATAAAATGTTACATTTTAACATGTTGCATTTTAACATGATAAAATGTTACATTTTAACATGATAAAATGTTACATTTTAACATGTTTCATTTTAACATGATAAAATGTTACATTTAAAAATGTTACATTTTTACATGTTTCATTTAAACATGATAAAATGTTACATTTTAACATTTTCCATTTTAACATCATAAAATGTTACATTTTAACATGTTACATTTTAATATGTTACATTTAAACATGTTGCATTTTAACATGATAAAATGTTACATTTTAACATGTTGCATTTTAACATGATAAAATGTTACATTTAAACATGTTTCATTTTAACATGATAAAATTTTACATTTTAACATGTTTCATTTTAACATGATAAAATGTTACATTTTAACATGTTTCATTTTAACATGATAAAATGTTACATTTTAACATGTTTCATTTTAACATGATAAAATGTTACATTTTAACATGCTTCATTTTAACATCATAAAATGTTACATTTTAACATGTTTCATTTTAACATGATAAAATGTTACATTTTAACATGTTGCATTTTAACATGATAAAATGTTAGATTTTAACATGTTTCATTTTAACATGATAAAATGTTACATTTTAACATGTTTCATTTAAAAATGTTACATTTTAAAATGTTACATTTTAACATGTTACATTTTAATATGTTACATATTAACATGTTGCATTTTAACATAGTAAAATGTTACATTTTAACATGTTGCATTTTAACATGATAAAATGTTACATTTTAACATATTGCGATTTAACATGATAAAATGTTACATTTTAAAATGTTACATTTGAACATGTTACATTTTAATATGTTACATTTTAACATGTTGCATTTTAACATGATAAAATGTTACATTTTAACATGTTGCATTTTAACATGATAAAATGTTACATTTTAACATGTTTCATTTTAACATGATAAAATGTTACATTTTAACATGTTTCATTTTAACATGATAAAATGTTACATTTTAACATGTTTCATTTTAACATGATAAAATGTTACATTTAAACATGTTTCATTTTAACATGATAAAATGTTACATTTAAACATGTTTCATTTTAACATGATAAAATGTTACATTTTAACATGTTTCATTTTAACATGATAAAATGTTACATTTTAACATGTTTCATTTTAACATGATAAAATGTTACATTTTAACATGTTGCATTTTAACATGATAAAATGTTACATTTTAACTTGTTTCATTTTAACATGATAAAATGTTACATTTTTACGTTTCATTTAAAAATGTTACATTAAAAAATGTTACATTTTAACATGTTACATTTTAATATGTTACATTTTAACATGTTGCATTTTAACATGATAAAATGTTACATTTTAACATATTGCATTTTAACATGATAAAATGTTACATTTTAACATGTTGCATTTTAACATGATAAAATGTTTCATTTTAACATGTTGCATTTTTACATGATAAAATGTTACATTTTAACATGTTGCATTTTAACATGATAAAATGTTACATTTTAACATGTTTCATTTTAACATGATATAATGTTACATTTTAACATGTTGCATTTTAACATGATAAAATGTTACATTTTAACATGTTGCATTTTAACATGATAAAATGTTACATTTTAACATGTTTCATTTTATAATGTTACATTTTAAAATGTTACATTTAAAAATGTTAAATTTTAAAATGTTACATTTTAACATGTTACATTTTAATACGTTACATTTTAACATGTTGCATTTTAACATGATATAATGTTACATTTTAACATGTTGCATTTTAACATGATAAAATGTTACATTTTAAAATGTTAAATTTTAAAATGTTACATTTTAAAATGTTACATTTGAACATGTTACATTTTAATATGTTACATTTTATCATGTTGCATTTTAACATGATAAAATGTTACATTTTAACATGTTGCATTTTAACATGATAAAATGTTACATTTTAACATGTTTCATTTTAACATGATAAAATGTCACATTTTAACATGTTTCATTTTAACATGATAAAATGTTACATTTTAACATGTTTCATTTTAACATGATAAAATGTTACATTTTTACATGTTTCATTTTAACATGATAATTGTTACATTTTAACATGTTTCATTTTAAAATGTTACATTTTAACATGTTACATTTTAATATGTTACATTTTAACATGTTGCATTTTAACATGATAAAATGTTACATTTTAACATGTTGCATTTCAACATGATAAAATGTTACATTTTAACATGTTGCATTTTAACATGATAAAATGTTACATTTAAACATGTTTCATTTTAACATGATAAAATGTTACATTTTAACATGTTTCATTTAAAAATGTTACAATTTAAAATGTTACATTTTAACATGTTACATTTTAATATGTTACATTTTAACATGTTGCATTTTAACATGATAAAATGTTACATTTTAACATGTTGCATTTTAACATGATAAAATGTTACATTTTAACATATTGTGATTTAACATGATAAAATGTTAAATTTTAAAATGTTACATTTTAATATGTTACATTTTAACATGTTACATTTTAATATGTTACATTTTAACATGTTGCATTTTAACATGATAAAATGTTACATTTTAACATGTTGCATTTTAACATGATAAAATGTTACATTTTAACATGTTTCATTTTAACATGATAAAATGTTACATTTTAACATGTTTCATTTTAACATGATAAAATGTTACATTTTAACGTTTCATTTTAACATGATAAAATGTTACATTTTAACATGTTTCATTTTAACATGTTACATTTTAACATGTTGCATTTTAACATGATAAAATGTTACATTTTAACATGTTGCATTTTAACATGATGAAATGTTACATTTTAACATGTTTCATTTTAACATGATAAAATGTTACATTTTAACATGTTGCATTTTAACATGATAAAATGTTACATTTTAACATGTTTCATTTTAACATGATAAAATGTTACATTTTAACATGTTTCATTTTAACATGGTAAAATGTTACATTTTAACATGTTTCATTTTAACATGATAAAATGTTACATTTTAACATGTTTCATTTTAACATGATAAAATGTTACATTTTAACATGTTTCATTTTAACATGATAAAATGTTACATTTTAACATGTTTCATTTTAACATGATAAAATCTTACATTTTAACATGTTTCATTTTAACATGATAAAATGTTACTTTTTAACATGTTGCATTTTAACATGATAAAATGTTACATTTTAACATGTTGCATTTTAACATGATAAAATGTTACATTTTAACTTGTTTCATTTTAACATGATAACATGTTACATTTTAACATGTTTCATTTAAAAATGTTACATTAAAAAATGTTACATTTTAACATGTTATATTTTAATATGTTACATTTTAACATGTTGCATTTTAACATGATAAAATGTTACATTTTAACATGTTGCATTTTAACATGATAAAATGTTACATTTTAACATGTTGCAATTTAACATGATAAAATGTTACATTTTAACATGTTGCATTTTAACATGATAAAATGTTACATTTTAACATGTTTCATTTTAACATGATAAAATGTTAAATTTAAAAATGTTACATTTTTACATGTTTCATTTAAACATGATAAAATGTTACATTTTAACATTTTTCATTTTAACATCATAAAATGTTACATTTTAACATGTTTCATTTTAACATGATAAAATCTTACATTTTAACATGTTTCATTTTAACATGATAAAATGTTACATTTTAACATGTTGCATTTTAACATGATAAAATGTTACATTTTAACATGTTGCATTTTAACATGATAAAATGTTACATTTTAACATGTTTCATTTTAACATGATAAAATGTTACATTTTAACATGTTTCATTTTAAAATGTTACATTTTAAAATGTTACATTTTAACATGTTACATTTTAATATGTTACATTTTAACATGTTGCATTTTAACATGATAAAATGTTACATTTTAACATGTTGCATTTTAACATGATAAAATGTTACATTTTAACATGTTGCATTTTAACATGATAAAATGTTACATTATAACATGTTTCATTTTAACATGATAAAATGTTACATTTTAACATGTTTCATTTTAAAATGTTACATTTTAAAATGTTACATTTTAACATGTTGCATTTTAACATTATAAAATGTTACATTTTAACATGTTGCATTTTAACAAGATAAAATGTTACATTTTAACATGTTGCATTTTAACAAGATAAAATGTTACATTTTAACATGTTGCATTTTAACATGATAAAATGTTACATTTTAACATGTTTCATTTTAACATGATAAAATGTTACATTTTAACATGTTTCATTTTAACATGATAAAATGTTACATTTTAACATGTTTCATTTAAAAATGTTACATTTTAAAATATTACATTTTAACATGTTACATTTTAATATGTTACATTTTAACATGTTGCATTTTAACATAGTAAAATGTTACATTTTAACATGTTGCATTTTAACATGATAAAATGTTACATTTTAACATATTGCGATTTAACATGATAAAATGTTACATTTTAAAATGTTACATTTGAACATGTTACATTTTAATATGTTACATTTTAACATGATAAAATGTTACATTTTAACATGTTTCATTTAAAAATGTTACATTAAAAATGTTACATTTTAACATGTTACATTTTAATATGTTACATTTTAACATGTCTCATTTAAACATGGTAAAATGTTACATTTTAACATGTTGCATTTTAACATGATAAAATGTTACATTTTAACATGTTGCATTTTAACATGATAAAATGTTACATTTTAACATGTTGCATTTTAACATGATAAAATGTTACATTTTAACATGTTTCATTTTAACATGATAAAATGTTAAATTTAAAAATGTTACATTTTTACATGTTTCATTTAAACATTATAAAATGTTACATTTTAACATTTTTCATTTTAACATCATAAAATGTTACATTTTAACATGTTACATTTTAATATGTCACATTTAAACATGTTGCATTTTAACATGATAAAATGTTACATTTTAACATGTTGTATTTTAACATGATAAAATGTTACATTTTAACATGTTGCATTTTAACATGTTGCATTTTAACATGATAAAATGTTACATTTTACATGTTTCATTTTAACATGATAAAATGTTACATTTAAACATGTTTCATTTTAACATGATAAAATGTTACATTTTAACATGTTTCATTTAAAAATGTTACAATTTAAAATGTTACATTTTAACATGTTACATTTTAATATGTTACATTTTAACATGTTGCATTTTAACATGATAAAATGTTACATTTTAACATGTTGCATTTTAACATGATAAAATGTTACATTTTAACATGTTGCATTTTAACATGATAAAATGTTACATTTTAACATATTGTGATTTAACATGATAAAATGTTACATTTTAAAATGTTACATTTGAACATTTTACATTTTAATATGTTACATTTTAACATGTTACATTTTAATATGTTACATTTTAACATGTTGCATTTTAACATGATAAAATGTTACATTTTAACATGTTGCATTTTAACATGATAAAATGTTACATTTTAACATGTTTCATTTTAACATGATAAAATGTTACATTTTAACATGTTTCATTTTAACATGATAAAATGTTACATTTTAACGTTTCATTTTAACATGATAAAATGTTACATTTTAACGTTTCATTTTAACATGTTACATTTTAACATGTTGCATTTTAACATGATAAAATGTTAAATTTTAACATGTTGCATTTTAACATGATGAAATGTTACATTTTAACATGTTTCATTTTAACATGATAAAATGTTACATTTTAACATGTTGCATTTTAGCATGATAAAATGTTACATTTTAACATGTTTCATTTTAACATGATAAAATGTTACATTTTAACATGTTTCATTTTAACATGGTAAAATGTTACATTTTAACATATTTCATTTTAACATGATAAAATGTTACATTTTAACATGTTTCATTTTAACATGATAAAATCTTACATTTTAACATGTTTCATTTTAACATGATAAAATGTTACTTTTTAACATGTTGCATTTTAACATGATAAAATGTTACATTTTAACATGTTGCATTTTAACATGATAAAATGTTACATTTTAACTTGTTTCATTTTAACATGATAACATGTTACATTTTAACATGTTTCATTTAAAAATGTTACATTAAAAAATGTTACATTTTAACATGTTATATTTTAATATGTTACATTTTAACATGTTGCATTTTAACATGATAAAATGTTACATTTTAACATGTTGTAATTTAACATGATAAAATGTTACATTTTAACATGTTGCATTTTAACATGATAAAATGTTACATTTTAACATGTTTCATTTTAACATGATAAAATGTTAAATTTAAAAATGTTACATTTTTACATGTTTCATTTAAACATGATAAAATGTTACATTTTAACATTTTTCATTTTAACATCATAAAATGTTACATTTTAACATGTTTCATTTTAACATGATAAAATCTTACATTTTAACATGTTTCATTTTAACATGATAAAATGTTACATTTTAACATGTTGCATTTTAACATGATAAAATGTTACATTTTAACATGTTTCATTTTAACATGATAAAATGTTACATTTAAAAATGTTACATTTTTACATGTTTCATTTAAACATGATAAAATGTTACATTTTAACATTTTTCATTTTAACATCATAAAATGTTACATTTTAACATGTTTCATTTTAACATGATAAAATCTTACATTTTAACATGTTTCATTTTAACATGATAAAATGTTACATTTTAACATGTTGCATTTTAACATGATAAAATGTTACATTTTAACATGTTGCATTTTAACATGATAAAATGTTACATTTTAACATGTTTCATTTTAACATGATAAAATGTTACATTTTAACATGTTTCATTTTAAAATGTTACATTTTAAAATGTTACATTTTAACATGTTACATTTTAATATGTTACATTTTAACATGTTGCATTTTAACATGATAAAATGTTACATTTTAACATGTTGCATTTTAACATGATAAAATGTTACATTTTAACATGTTGCATTTTAACATGATAAAATGTTACATTATAACATGTTTCATTTTAACATGATAAAATGTTACATTTTAACATGTTTCATTTTAAAATGTTACATTTTAAAATGTTACATTTTAAAATGTTACATTTTAACATGTTGCATTTTAACATTATAAAATGTTACATTTTAACATGTTGCATTTTAACAAGATAAAATGTTACATTTTAACATGTTGCATTTTAACATGATAAAATGTTACATTTTAACATGTTTCATTTTAACATGATAAAATGTTACATTTTAACATGTTTCATTTTAACATGATAAAATGTTACATTTTAACATGTTTCATTTAAAAATGTTACATTTTAAAATATTACATTTTAACATATTACATTTTAATATGTTACATTTTAACATGTTGCATTTTAACATAGTAAAATGTTACATTTTAACATGTTGCATTTTAACATGATAAAATGTTACATTTTAACATATTGCGATTTAACATGATAAAATGTTACATTTTAAAATGTTACATTTGAACATGTTACATTTTAATATGTTACATTTTAACATGATAAAATGTTACATTTTAACATGTTTCATTTAAAAATGTTACATTAAAAAATGTTACATTTTAACATGTTACATTTTAATATGTTACATTTTAACATGTCTCATTTAAACATGGTAAAATGTTACATTTTAACATGTTGCATTTTAACATGATAAAATGTTACATTTTAACATGTTGCATTTTAACATGATAAAATGTTACATTTTAACATGTTGCATTTTAACATGATAAAATGTTACATTTTAACATGTTTCATTTTAACATGATAAAATGTTAAATTTAAAAATGTTACATTTTTACATGTTTCATTTAAACATTATAAAATGTTACATTTTAACATTTTTCATTTTAACATCATAAAATGTTACATTTTAACATGTTACATTTTAATATGTCACATTTAAACATGTTGCATTTTAACATGATAAAATGTTACATTTTAACATGTTGTATTTTAACATGATAAAATGTTACATTTTAACATGTTGCATTTTAACATGTTGCATTTTAACATGATAAAATGTTACATTTTACATGTTTCATTTTAACATGATAAAATGTTACATTTTAACATGTTTCATTTTAAAATGTTACATTTTAATATGTTACATTTTAACATGTTGCATTTTAACATGATAAAATGTTACATTTTAACATGTTTTATTTTAACATGATAAAATGTTACATTTTAACATGTTTCATTTTAACATCATAAAATGTTACATTTTAACATGTTTCATTTTAACATGGTAAAATGTTACATTTTTACATGTTTCATTTTAACATGATAAAATCTTACATTTTAACATGTTTCATTTTAACATGATAAAATGTTACATTTTAACATGTTGCATTTTAACATGATAAAATGTTACATTTTAACATGTTGCATTTTAACATGATAAAATGTTACATTTTAACATGTTGCATTTTAACATGATAAAATGTTACATTTTAACATGTTGCATTTTAACATGATAAAATGTTACATTATAACATGTTTCAATTTAACATGATAAAATGTTACATTTTAACATTTTTCATTTTAACATCATAAAATGTTACATTTTAACATGTTACATTTTAATATGTTACATTTTAACATGTTGCATTTTAACATGTTGCATTTTAACATGATAAAATATTACATTTTAACATGTTGCATTTTTACATGATAAAATGTTACATTTTAACATGTTGCATTTTAACATGATAAAATGTTACATTTTAACATGTTGCATTTTAACATGATAAAATGTTACATTTTAACATGTTGCATTTTAACATGATAAAATGTTACATTATAACATGTTTCAATTTAACATGATAAAATGTTACATTTTAACATGTTTTATTTTAAAATGTTACATTTTAAAATGTTACATTTACATGTTACATTTTTATATGTTACATTTTAACATGTTGCATTTTAACATGATAAAATGTTACATTTTAACATGTTGCATTTTAACATGATAAAATGTTACATTTTAACATGTTTTATTTTAAAATGTTACATTTTAAAATGTTACATTTACATGTTACATTTTTATATGTTACATTTTAACATGTTGCATTTTAACATGATAAAATGTTACATTTTAATATGTTACATTTTAACATGTTGCATTTTAACATGATAAAATGTTACATTTTAACATGTTGTATTTTAACATAATAAAATGTTACATTTTAACATGTTGCATTTTAACATGTTGCATTTTAACATGATAAAATGTTACATTTTACATGTTTCATTTTAACATGATAAAATGTTACATTTTAACATGTTTCATTTTAAAATGTAACATTTTAATATGTTATAAAATGTAACATTTTAAAATGAAACGTTAAAATGTAACATTTTATCATGTTAAAATGAAACATGTAAAATGTAACATTTTATCATGTTAAAATGCAACATGTTAAAATGTAACATTTTATCATGTTAAAATACAACATGTTAAAATGTAACATTTTATCATGTTAAAATGCAACATGTTTAAATGTGACATATTAAAATGTAACATGTTAAAATGTAACATTTTATGATGTTAAAATGAAAAATGTTAAAATGTAACATTTTATAATGTTTAAATGAAACATGTAAAAATGTAACATTTTTAAATTTAACATTTTATCATGTTAAAATGAAACATGTTAAAATGTAACATTTTATCATGTTAAAATGCAACATGATATATTGCATTTTAACATGTTACATTTTAATATGTTACATTTTAACATGTTGCATTTTAACATGATAAAATGTTACATTTTAACATGTTTCATTTTAACATGAAAAAATGTTACATTTTAACATGTTTCATTTTAACATGATAAAATGTTACATTTTAACATGTTTTATTTTAGCATGATAAAATGTTACATTTTAACACGTTTCATTTTAACATGATAAAATGTAACATTTAAACATGTTTCATTTTAACATGATAAAATGTTACAATTAACATGTTTCATTTTAACATGATAAAATGTTACATTTTAACATGTTTCATTTTAACATGATAAAATGTTACATTTTAACATGTTGCATTTTAACATGATAAAATGTTACATTTTAACTTGTTTCATTTTAACATGATAAAATGTTACATTTTTACATGTTTCATTTAAAAATGTTACATTAAAAAATGTTACATTTTAACATGTTACATTTTAATATGTTACATTTTAACATGTTGCATTTTAACATGATAAAATGTTACATTTTAACATGTTGCATTTTAACATGATAAAATGTTACATTTTAACATGTTGCATTTTAACATAAAAAAATGTTACATTTTAACATGTTGCATTTTAACATGATAAAATGTTACATTTTAACATGTTTCATTTTAACATGATAAAATGTTACATTAAAAAATGTTACATTTTTACATGTTTCATTTAAACATGATAAAATGTTACATTTTAACATTTTTCATTTTAACATCATAAAATGTTACATTTTAACATGTTTCATTTTAACATGATAAAATGTTACATTTTAACATGTTTCATTTTAACATGATAAAATGTTACATTTTAACATGTTTCATTTTAACATGATAAAATGTTACATTTTAACATGTTGCATTTTAACATGATAAAATGTTACATTTTAACATGTTTCATTTTAACATGATAAAATGTTAAGTTTAAAAATGTTACATTTTTACATGTTTCATTTAAACATGATAAAATGTTACATTTTAACATTTTTCATTTTAACATCATAAAATGTTACATTTTAACATGTTTCATTTTAACATGATAAAATCTTACATTTTAACATGTTTCATTTTAACATGATAAAATGTTACATTTTAACATGTTGCATTTTAACATGATAAAATGTTACATTTTAACATGTTGCATTTTAACATGATAAAATGTTACATTTTAACATGTTTCATTTTAACATGATAAAATGTTACATTTTAACATGTTGCATTTTAACATGATAAAATGTAACATTTTAACATGTTGCATTTTAACATGATAAAATGTTACATTATAACATGTTTCATTTTAACATGATAAAATGTTACATTTTAACATGTTTCATTTTAAAATGTTACATTTTAAAATGTTACATTTTAACATGTTGCATTTTAACATGATAAAATGTTACATTTTAACATGTTGCATTTAAACATGATGAAATGTTACATTTTAACATGTTGCATTTTAACATGATAAAATGTTACATTTTAACATGTTTCATTTTAACATGATAAAATGTTACATTTTAACATGTTTCATTTTAACATGATAAAATGTTACATTTTAACATGTTTCATTTTAACATGATAAAATGTTACATTTTAACATGTTGCATTTTAACATGATAAAATGTTACATTTTAATATGTTTCATTTTAAACTGTTACATTTTAAAATGTGACATTTTAACATGTTACATTTTAATATGTTACATTTTAACATGTTTCATTTTAACATAATAAAATGTTACATTTTAACATGTTTCATTTTAACATGATAAAATGTTACATTTTAACATGTTGCATTTTAACATGATAAAATGTTACATTTTAACATGTTGCATTTTAACATGATAAAATGTTACATTTTAACATGTTGCATTTTAACATGATAAAATGTTACATTTTAAAATGTTACATTTTAAATTGTTACATTTTAAAATGTTACATTTTAAATTGTAACATTTTAAAATGTTACATTTTAACATGTTACATTTTAATACGTTACATTTTAACATGTTGCATTTTAACATGATAAAATGTTACATTTTAACATGTTGCATTTTAACATGATAAAATGCTACATTTTAACATGTTTCATTTTAACATGATAAAATGTTACATTTTAACATGTTTCATTTTAACATGATAAAATGTTACATTTTAACATGTTGCATTTTAACATGATAAAATGTTACATTTTTACATGTTGCATTTTAACATGATAAAAATGTTACATTTTAACATGTTGCATTTTAACATGATAAAATGTTACATTTTAAAATGTTACATTTGAACATGTTACATTTTAATATGTTACATTTTAACATTTTGCATTTTAACATGATAAAATGTTACATTTTAACATGTTGCATTTTAACATGATAAAATGTTACATTTTAACATGTTACATTTTAATATGTTACATTTTAACATGTTGCATTTTAACATGATAAAATGTTACATTTTAACATGTTACATTTTAATATGTTACATTTTAACATGTTGCATTTTAACATGATAAAATGTTACATTTTAACATGTTTCATTTTAACATGATAAAATGTTACATTTTAACATGTTGCATTTTAACATGATAAAATGTTACATTTTAACATGTTTAATTTTAAAATGTTACATTTTAAAATGTAACATTTTAACATGTTACATTTTAATATGTTACATTTTAACATGTTTCATTTTAACATAATAAAATGTTACATTTTAACATGTTGCATTTTAACATGATAAAATGTTACATTTTAACATGTTGCATTTTAACATGATAAAATGTTACATTTTGTTACATTTTAACATGTTTCATTTTAACATGATATAATGTTACATTTTAACATTTTTCATTTTAACATGATAAAATGTTACATTTTAACATGTTTCATTTTAACATGATAAAATGTTACATTTTAACATGTTTCATTTTAACATGATAAAATGTTGCATTTTAACATGATAAAATGTTACATTTTAACATGTTTCATTTAAAAATGTTCCATGTTAAAATGTTACATTTTAACATGTTACATTTTAATATGTTACATTTTAACATGTTGCATTTTAACATGATAAAATGTTACATTTTAACATGTTTCATTTTAACATGATAAAATGTTACATTTTAACATGTTTCATTTTAACATGATAATATGTTACATTTTAACATGTTTCATTTTAAAATGTTACATTTTAACATGTTACATTTTAATATGTTACATTTTAACATGTTGCATTTTAACATGATAAAATGTTACATTTTAACATGTTGCATTTCAACATGATAAAATGTTACATTTTAACATGTATTTCAACATGATAAAATGTTACATTTTAACATGTTGCATTTTAACATGATAAAATGTTACATTTTAACATGTTTCATTTTAACATGATAAAATGTTACATTTTAACATGTTTCATTTAAAAATGTTACAATTTAAAATGTTACATTTTAACATGTTACATTTTAATATGTTACATTTTAACATGTTGCATTTTAACATGATAAAATGTTACATTTTAACATGTTTCATTTTAACATGATAAAATGTTACATTTTAACATGTTGCATTTTAACATGATAAAATGTTACATTTTAACATGTTTCATTTTAAATTGTTACATTTTAAAATGTAACATTTTAACATGTTGCATTTTAATATGTAACATTTTAACATGTGTCATTTTAACATAATAAAATGTTACATTTTAACATGTTTCATTTTAACATGTTAAAATGTTACATTTTAACGTTTCATTTTAACATGATAAAATGTTACATTTTAACATGTTGCATTTTAACATGATAAAATGTTACATTTTAACATGTTTCATTTTAACATGATAAAATGTTACATTTTAACGTTTCATTTTAACATGATAAAATGTTACATTTTAACATGTTTCATTTTAACATGATAAAATGTTACATTTTAACGTTTCATTTTAACATGATAAAATGTTACATTTTAACATGATAAAATGTTACATTTTAACATGTTTCATTTTAACATGATAAAATGTTACATATTAACATGTTGCATTTTAACATGATAAAATGTTACATTTTAACATGTTTCATTTTAACATGTTTCATTTTAAAATGTTACATTTTAAAATGTAACATTTTAACATGTTACATTTTAATATGTTACATTTTAACATGTTTCATTTTAACATGATAAAATGTTACATTTTAACGTTTCATTTTAACATGATAAAATGTTACATTTTAACATTGTTGCATTTTAACATGATAAAATGTTTCATTTTAACATGTTGCATTTTAACATGATAAAATGTTACATTTTAACATGTTTCATTTTAACATGATAAAATGTTACATTTAAAAATGTTACATTTTTACATGTTTCATTTAAACATGATATAATGTTACATTTTAACATTTTTCATTTTAACATGATAAAATGTTACATTTTAACATGTTGCATTTTAACATGATAAAATGTTACATTTTAACATGTTGCATTTTAACATGATAAAATGTTACATTTTAACATGTTGCATTTTAACATGATAAAATGTTACATTTTAACATGTTTCATTTTAACATGATATAATGTTACATTTTAACATGTTTCATTTTAACATGATAAAATGTTACATTTTAACATGTTTCATTTTAACATGATAAAATGTTACATTTTAATGTTTCATTTTAACATGATAAAATGTTACATTTTAACATGTTGCATTTTAACATGATAAAATGTTACATTTTAACATGTTTCATTTTAAAATGTTACATTTTAAAATGTTACATTTAAAAATGTTAAATTTTAAAATGTTACATTTTAACATGTTACATTTTAATACGTTACATTTTAACATGTTGCATTTTAACATGATAAAATGTTACATTTTAACATGTTGCATTTTAACATGATAAAATGTTACATTTTAAAATGTTAAATTTTAAAATGTTAAATTTTAAAATGTTACATTTTAAAATGTTACATTTGAACATGTTACATTTTAATATGTTACATTTTATCATGTTGCATTTTAACATGATAAAATGTTACATTTTAACATGTTGCATTTTAACATGATAAAATGTTACATTTTAACATGTTTCATTTTAACATGATAAAATGTTACATTTTAACATGTTTCATTTTAACATGATAAAATGTTATATTTTTACATGTTGCATTTTAACATGATAAAAATGTTACATTTTAACATGTTGCATTTAACATGATAAAATGTTACATTTTAAAATGTTACATTTGAACATGTTACATTTTAATATGTTACATTTTAACATTTTGCATTTTAACATGATAAAATGTTACATTTTAACATGTTGCATTTTAACATGATAAAATGTTACATTTTAACATGTTTCATTTTAACATGATAATATGTTACATTTTAACATGTTTCATTTTAAAATGTTACATTTTAACATGTTACATTTTAATATGTTACATTTTAACATGTTGCATTTTAACATGATAAAATGTTACATTTTAACATGTTGCATTTCAACATGATAAAATGTTACATTTTAACAGGTTGCATTTCAACATGATAAAATGTTACATTTTAACATGTTGCATTTTAACATGATAAAATGTTACATTTTAACATGTTTCATTTTAACGTGATAAAATGTTACATTTTAACATGTTTCATTTAAAAATGTTACATTTTAAAATGTTACATTTAAAAATGTTAAATTTTAAAATGTTACATTTTAACATGTTACATTTTAATACGTTACATTTTAACATGTTGCATTTTAACATGATAAAATGTTACATTTTAACATGTTGCATTTTAACATGATAAAATGTTACATTTTAAAATGTTAAATTTTAAAATGTTACATTTTAAAATGTTAAATTTTAAAATGTTACATTTTAAAATGTTACATTTGAACATGTTACATTTTAATATGTTACATTTTATCATGTTGCATTTTAACATGATAAAATGTTACATTTTAACATGTTGCATTTTAACATGATAAAATGTTACATTTTAACATGTTTCATTTTAACATGATAAAATGTTACATTTTAACATGTTGCATTTTAACATGATAAAATGTTACATTTTAACATGTTTCATTTTAACATGATAATATGTTACATTTTAACATGTTTCATTTTAAAATGTTACATTTTAACATGTTACATTTTAATATGTTACATTTTAACATGTTGCATTTTAACATGATAAAATGTTACATTTTAACATGTTGCATTTCAACATGATAAAATGTTACATTTTAACAGGTTGCATTTCAACATGATAAAAATGTTACATTTTAACATGTTGCATTTTAACATGATAAAATGTTACATTTTAAAATGTTACATTTGAACATGTTACATTTTAATATGTTACATTTTAACATTTTGCATTTTAACATGATAAAATGTTACATTTTAACATGTTGCATTTTAACATGATAAAATGTTACATTTTAACATGTTTCATTTTAACATGATAATATGTTACATTTTAACATGTTTCATTTTAAAATGTTACATTTTAACATGTTACATTTTAATATGTTACATTTTAACATGTTGCATTTTAACATGATAAAATGTTACATTTTAACATGTTGCATTTCAACATGATAAAATGTTACATTTTAACATGTATTTCAACATGATAAAATGTTACATTTTAACATGTTGCATTTTAACATGATAAAATGTTACATTTTAACATGTTTCATTTTAACATGATAAAATGTTACATTTTAACATGTTTCATTTAAAAATGTTACAATTTAAAATGTTACATTTTAACATGTTACATTTTAATATGTTACATTTTAACATGTTGCATTTTAACATGATAAAATGTTACATTTTAACATGTTTCATTTTAACATGATAAAATGTTACATTTTAACATGTTGCATTTTAACATGATAAAATGTTACATTTTAACATGTTTCATTTTAAATTGTTACATTTTAAAATGTAACATTTTAACATGTTGCATTTTAATATGTAACATTTTAACATGTGTCATTTTAACATAATAAAATGTTACATTTTAACATGTTTCATTTTAACATGTTAAAATGTTACATTTTAACGTTTCATTTTAACATGATAAAATGTTACATTTTAACATGTTGCATTTTAACATGATAAAATGTTACATTTTAACATGTTGCATTTTAACATGATAAAATGTTACATTTTAACATGTTTCATTTTAACATGATAAAATGTTACATTTTAACGTTTCATTTTAACATGATAAAATGTTACATTTTAACATGTTTCATTTTAACATGATAAAATGTTACATTTTAACGTTTCATTTTAACATGATAAAATGTTACATTTTAACATGATAAAATGTTACATTTTAACATGTTTCATTTTAACATGATAAAATGTTACATATTAACATGTTGCATTTTAACATGATAAAATGTTACATTTTAACATGTTTCATTTTAACATGTTTCATTTTAAAATGTTACATTTTAAAATGTAACATTTTAACATGTTACATTTTAATATGTTACATTTTAACATGTTTCATTTTAACATGATAAAATGTTACATTTTAACGTTTCATTTTAACATGATAAAATGTTACATTTTAACATTGTTGCATTTTAACATGATAAAATGTTTCATTTTAACATGTTGCATTTTAACATGATAAAATGTTACATTTTAACATGTTTCATTTTAACATGATAAAATGTTACATTTAAAAATGTTACATTTTTACATGTTTCATTTAAACATGATATAATGTTACATTTTAACATTTTTCATTTTAACATGATAAAATGTTACATTTTAACATGTTGCATTTTAACATGATAAAATGTTACATTTTAACATGTTGCATTTTAACATGATAAAATGTTACATTTTAACATGTTTCATTTTAACATGATATAATGTTACATTTTAACATGTTTCATTTTAACATGATAAAATGTTACATTTTAACATGTTTCATTTTAACATGATAAAATGTTACATTTTAATGTTTCATTTTAACATGATAAAATGTTACATTTTAACATGTTGCATTTTAACATGATAAAATGTTACATTTTAACATGTTTCATTTTAAAATGTTACATTTTAAAATGTTACATTTAAAAATGTTAAATTTTAAAATGTTACATTTTAACATGTTACATTTTAATACGTTACATTTTAACATGTTGCATTTTAACATGATAAAATGTTACATTTTAACATGTTGCATTTTAACATGATAAAATGTTACATTTTAAAATGTTAAATTTTAAAATGTTAAATTTTAAAATGTTACATTTTAAAATGTTACATTTGAACATGTTACATTTTAATATGTTACATTTTATCATGTTGCATTTTAACATGATAAAATGTTACATTTTAACATGTTGCATTTTAACATGATAAAATGTTACATTTTAACATGTTTCATTTTAACATGATAAAATGTTACATTTTAACATGTTTCATTTTAACATGATAAAATGTTATATTTTTACATGTTGCATTTTAACATGATAAAAATGTTACATTTTAACATGTTGCATTTAACATGATAAAATGTTACATTTTAAAATGTTACATTTGAACATGTTACATTTTAATATGTTACATTTTAACATTTTGCATTTTAACATGATAAAATGTTACATTTTAACATGTTGCATTTTAACATGATAAAATGTTACATTTTAACATGTTTCATTTTAACATGATAATATGTTACATTTTAACATGTTTCATTTTAAAATGTTACATTTTAACATGTTACATTTTAATATGTTACATTTTAACATGTTGCATTTTAACATGATAAAATGTTACATTTTAACATGTTGCATTTCAACATGATAAAATGTTACATTTTAACAGGTTGCATTTCAACATGATAAAATGTTACATTTTAACATGTTGCATTTTAACATGATAAAATGTTACATTTTAACATGTTTCATTTTAACGTGATAAAATGTTACATTTTAACATGTTTCATTTAAAAATGTTACATTTTAAAATGTTACATTTAAAAATGTTAAATTTTAAAATGTTACATTTTAACATGTTACATTTTAATACGTTACATTTTAACATGTTGCATTTTAACATGATAAAATGTTACATTTTAACATGTTGCATTTTAACATGATAAAATGTTACATTTTAAAATGTTAAATTTTAAAATGTTACATTTTAAAATGTTAAATTTTAAAATGTTACATTTTAAAATGTTACATTTGAACATGTTACATTTTAATATGTTACATTTTATCATGTTGCATTTTAACATGATAAAATGTTACATTTTAACATGTTGCATTTTAACATGATAAAATGTTACATTTTAACATGTTTCATTTTAACATGATAAAATGTTACATTTTAACATGTTGCATTTTAACATGATAAAATGTTACATTTTAACATGTTTCATTTTAACATGATAATATGTTACATTTTAACATGTTTCATTTTAAAATGTTACATTTTAACATGTTACATTTTAATATGTTACATTTTAACATGTTGCATTTTAACATGATAAAATGTTACATTTTAACATGTTGCATTTCAACATGATAAAATGTTACATTTTAACAGGTTGCATTTCAACATGATAAAAATGTTACATTTTAACATGTTGCATTTTAACATGATAAAATGTTACATTTTAAAATGTTACATTTGAACATGTTACATTTTAATATGTTACATTTTAACATTTTGCATTTTAACATGATAAAATGTTACATTTTAACATGTTGCATTTTAACATGATAAAATGTTACATTTTAACATGTTTCATTTTAACATGATAATATGTTACATTTTAACATGTTTCATTTTAAAATGTTACATTTTAACATGTTACATTTTAATATGTTACATTTTAACATGTTGCATTTTAACATGATAAAATGTTACATTTTAACATGTTGCATTTTAACATGATAAAATGTTACATTTTAACATGTATTTCAACATGATAAAATGTTACATTTTAACATGTTTCATTTTAAAATGTTACATTTTAAAATGTTACATTTAAAAATGTTAAATTTTAAAATGTTACATTTTAACATGTTACATTTTAACATGATAAAATGTTACATTTTAACATGTTGCATTTTAACATGATAAAATGTTACATTTTAACATGTTGCATTTTAACATGATAAAATGTTACATTTTAACATGTTTCATTTTAACATGATATAATGTTACATTTTAACATGTTTCATTTTAACATGATAAAATGTTACATTTTAACATGTTTCATTTTAACATGATAAAATGTTACATTTTAATGTTTCATTTTAACATGATAAAATGTTACATTTTAACATGTTGCATTTTAACATGATAAAATGTTACATTTTAACATGTTTCATTTTAAAATGTTACATTTTATCATGTTGCATTTTAACATGATAAAATGTTACATTTTAACATGTTGCATTTTAACATGATAAAATGTTACATTTTAACATGTTTCATTTTAACATGATAAAATGTTACATTTTAACATGTTTCATTTTAACATGATAAAATGTTATATTTTTACATGTTGCATTTTAACATGATAAAAATGTTACATTTTAACATGTTGCATTTTAACATGATAAAATGTTACATTTTAAAATGTTACATTTTACATGTTACATTTTAATATGTTACATTTTAACATTTTGCATTTTAACATGATAAAATGTTACATTTTAACATGTTGCATTTTAACATGATAAAATGTTACATTTTAACATGTTTCATTTTAACATGATAATATGTTACATTTTAACATGTTTCATTTTAAAATGTTACATTTTAACATGTTACATTTTAATATGTTACATTTTAACATGTTGCATTTTAACATGATAAAATGTTACATTTTAACATGTTGCATTTCAACATGATAAAATGTTACATTTTAACATGTTGCATTTCAACATGATAAAATGTTACATTTTAACATGTTGCATTTTAACATGATAAAATGTTACATTTTAACATGTTTCATATTAACATGATAAAATGTTACATTTTAACATGTTTCATTTAAAAATGTTACAATTTAAAATGTTACATTTTAACATGTTACATTTTAATATGTTACATTTTAACATGTTGCATTTTAACATGATAAAATGTTACATTTTAACATGTTTCATTTTAACATGATATAATGTTACATTTTAACATGTTTCATTTTAACATGATAAAATGTTACATTTTAACATGTTTCATTTTAACATGATAAAATGTTACATTTTAATGTTTCATTTTAACATGATAAAATGTTACACTTTAACATGTTGCATTTTAACATGATAAAATGTTACATTTTAACATGTTTCATTTTAAAATGTTACATTTTAAAATGTTACATTTAAAAATGTTAAATTTTAAAATGTTACATTTTAACATGTTACATTTTAATACGTTACATTTTAACATGTTGCATTTTAACATGATAAAATGTTACATTTTAACATGTTGCATTTTAACATGATAAAATGTTACATTTTAAAATGTTAAATTTTAAAATGTTACATTTTAAAATGTTACATTTGAACATGTTACATTTTAATATGTTACATTTTATCATGTTGCATTTTAACATGATAAAATGTTACATTTTAACATGTTGCATTTTAACATGATAAAATGTTACATTTTAACATGTTTCATTTTAACATGATAAAATGTTACATTTTAACATGTTTCATTTTAACATGATAAAATGTTACATTTTAACATGTTGCATTTTAACATGATAAAATGTTACATTTTTACATGTTGCATTTTAACATGATAAAAATGTTACATTTTAACATGTTGCATTTTAACATGATAAAATGTTACATTTTAAAATGTTACATTTGAACATGTTACATTTTAATATGTTACATTTTAACATTTTGCATTTTAACATGATAAAATGTTACATTTTAACATGTTGCATTTTAACATGATAAAATGTTACATTTTAACATGTTTCATTTTAACATGATAATATGTTACATTTTAACATGTTTCATTTTAAAATGTTACATTTTAACATGTTACATTTTAATATGTTACATTTTAACATGTTGCATTTTAACATGATAAAATGTTACATTTTAACATGTTGCATTTCAACATGATAAAATGTTACATTTTAACATGTATTTCAACATGATAAAATGTTACATTTTAACATGTTGCATTTTAACATGATAAAATGTTACATTTTAACATGTTTCATTTTAACATGATAAAATGTTACATTTTAACATGTTTCATTTAAAAATGTTACAATTTAAAATGTTACATTTTAACATGTTACATTTTAATATGTTACATTTTAACATGTTGCATTTTAACATGATAAAATGTTACATTTTAACATGTTGCATTTTAACATGATAAAATGTTACATTTTAACATATTGCGATTTAACATGATAAAATGTTACATTTTAAAATGTTACATTTGAACCTGTTACATTTTAATATGTTACATTTTAACATGTTGCATTTTAACATGATAAAATGTTACATTTTAACATGTTGCATTTTAACATGATAAAATGTTACATTTTAACATGTTTCATTTTAACATGATAAAATGTTACATTTTAACATGTTTCATTTTAACATGATAAAATGTTACATTTTAACATGTTTCATTTTAACATGATAAAATGTTACATTTTAACGTTTCATTTTAACATGATAAAATGTTACATTTTAACATGTTTCATTTTAACATGTTACATTTTAACATGTTGCATTTTAACATGATAAAATGTTACATTTTAACATGTTGCATTTTAACATGATAAAATGTTACATTTTAACATGTTTCATTTTAACATGATAAAATGTTACATTTTAACATGTTGCATTTTAACATGATAAAATGTTACAATTTAACATGTTTCATTTTAACATGATAAAATGTTACATTTTAACATGTTTCATTTTAACATGATAAAATGTTACATTTTAACATGTTTCATTTTAACATGATAAATATTACATTTTAACATGTTTCATTTTAACATGATAAAATGTTACATTTTAACATGTTTCATTTTAACATGATAAAATGTTACATTTTAACATGTTTCATTTTAACATGATAAAATCTTACATTTTAACATGTTTCATTTTAACATGATAAAATGTTACTTTTTAACAAGTTGCATTTTAACATGATAAAATGTTACATTTTAACATGTTGCATTTTAACATGATAAAATGTTACATTTTAACTTGTTTCATTTTAACATGATAAAATGTTACATTTTAACATGTTTCATTTAAAAATGTTACATTAAAAAATGTTACATTTTAACATGTTATATTTTAATATGTTACATTTTAACATGTTGCATTTTAACATGATAAAATGTTACATTTTAACATGTTGCATTTTAACATGATAAAATGTTACATTTTAACATGTTGCATTTTAACATGATAAAATGTTACATTTTAACATGTTTCATTTTTACATGATAAAATGTTAAATTTAAAAATGTTACATTTTTACATGTTTCATTTAAACATGATAAAATGTTACATTTTAACATTTTTCATTTTAACATCATAAAATGTTACATTTTAACATGTTTCATTTTAACATGATAAAATCTTACATGTTAACATGTTTCATTTTAACATGATAAAATGTTACATTTTAACATGTTGCATTTTAACATGATAAAATGTTACATTTTAACTTGTTTCATTTTAACATGATAAAATGTTACATTTTAACATGTTTCATTTAAAAATGTTACATTAAAAAATGTTACATTTTAACATGTTATATTTTAATATGTTACATTTTAACATGTTGCATTTTAACATGATAAAATGTTACATTTTAACATGTTGCATTTTAACATGATAAAATGTTACATTTTAACATGTTGCATTTTAACATGATAAAATGTTACATTTTAACATGTTGCATTTTAACATGATAAAATGTTACATTTTAACATGTTGCATTTTAACATGATAAAATGTTACATTTTAAAATGTTACATTTTAAATTGTTACATTTTAAAATGTTACATTTTAAATTGTAACATTTAAAAATGTTACATTTTAACATGTTACATTTTAATACGTTACATTTTAACATGTTGCATTTTAACATGATAAAATGTTACATTTTAACATGTTGCATTTTAACATGATAAAATGCTACATTTTAACATGTTTCATTTTAACATGATAAAATGTTACATTTTAACATGTTTCATTTTAACATGATAAAATGTTACATTTTAACATGTTGCATTTTAACATGATAAATGTTACATTTTAACATGTTTCATTTTAACATGATATAATGTTACATTTTAACATGTTTCATTTTAACATGATAAAATGTTACATTTTAACATGTTTCATTTTAACACGATAAAATGTTACATTTTAACATGTTTCATTTTAACATGATAAAATGTTACATTTTAACATGTTGCATTTAACATGATAAAATGTTACATTTTAACATGTTGCATTTAACATGATAAAATGTTACATTTTAACATGTTGCATTTTAACATGATAAAATGTTACATTTTAACATGTTTCATTTTAACATGATATAATGTTACATTTTAACATTTTTCATTTTAACATGATAAAATGTTACATTTTAACATGTTTCATTTTAACATGATAAAATGTTACATTTTAACATGTTTCATTTTAACATGATAAAATGTTACATTTTAACATGTTTCATTTTAAATTGTTACATTTTAAAATGTAACATTTTAACATGTTGCATTTTAATATGTTACATTTTAACATGTTTCATTTTAACATGATAAAATGTTACATTTTAACGTTTCATTTTAACATGATAAAATGTTACATTTTAACATGTTTCATTTTAACATGATAAAATGTTACATTTTAACATGTTGCATTTTAACATGATAAAATGTTACATTTTAACATGTTTCATTTTAACATGTTGCATTTTAACATGATAAAATGTTACATTTTAACATGTTGCATTTTAACATGATAAAATGTTACATTTTAACATGTTGCATTTTAACATGATAAAATGTTACATTTTAACATGTTGCATTTTAACATGATAAAATGTTACATTTTAAAATGTTACATTTTAAATTGTTACATTTTAAAATGTTACATTTTAAATTGTAACATTTTAAAATGTTACATTTTAAATTGTAACATTTTAAAATGTTACATTTTAACATGTTACATTTTAATACGTTACATTTTAACATGTTGCATTTTAACATGATAAAATGTTACATTTTAACATGTTGCATTTTAACATGATAAAATGCTACATTTTAACATGTTTCATTTTAACATGATAAAATGTTACATTTTAACATGTTTCATTTTAACATGATAAAATGTTACATTTTAACATGTTGCATTTTAACATGATAAAATGTTACATTTTTACATGTTGCATTTTAACATGATAAAAATGTTACATTTTAACATGTTGCATTTTAACATGATAAAATGTTACATTTTAAAATGTTACATTTGAACATGTTACATTTTAATATGTTACATTTTAACATTTTGCATTTTAACATGATAAAATGTTACATTTTAACATGTTGCATTTTAACATGATAAAATGTTACATTTTAACATGTTACATTTTAATATGTTACATTTTAACATGTTGCATTTTAACATGATAAAATGTTACATTTTAACATGTTACATTTTAATATGTTACATTTTAACATGTTGCATTTTAACATGATAAAATGTTACATTTTAACATGTTTCATTTTAACATGATAAAATGTTACATTTTAACATGTTTCATTTAAAAATGTTACAATTTAAAATGTTACATTTTAACATGTTACATTTTAATATGTTACATTTTAACATGCTGCATTTTAACATGATAAAATGTTACATTTTTACATGTTGCATTTTAACATGATAAAAATGTTACATTTTAACATGTTGCATTTTAACATGATAAAATGTTACATTTTAAAATGTTACATTTGAACATGTTACATTTTAATATGTTACATTTTAACATGTTGCATTTTAACATGATAAAATGTTACATTTTAACATGTTTCATTTTAACACGATAAAATGTTACATTTTAACATGTTTCATTTTAACATGATAAAATGTTACATTTTAACATGTTTCATTTTAACATGATAAAATGTTACATTTTAACATGTTGCATTTTAACATGATAAAATGTTACATTTTAACATGTTTAATTTTAAAATGTTACATTTTAAAATGTAACATTTTAACATGTTACATTTTAATATGTTGCATTTTAACATGATAAAATGTTACATTTTAAATTGTAACATTTTAAAATGTTACATTTTAAATTGTAACATTTTAAAATGTTACATTTTAACATGTTACATTTTAATACGTTACATTTTAACATGTTGCATTTTAACATGATAAAATGTTACATTTTAACATGTTGCATTTTAACATGATAAAATGTTACATTTTAACATGTTGCATTTTAACATGATAAAATGTTACATTTTAACATGTTGCATTTTAACATGATAAAATGTTACATTTTAACATGTTGCATTTAACATGATAAAATGTTACATTTTAACATGTTGCATTTAACATGATAAAATGTTACATTTTAACATGTTGCATTTTAACATGATAAAATGTTACATTTTAACATGTTTCATTTTAACATGATATAATGTTACATTTTAACATTTTTCATTTTAACATGATAAAATGTTACATTTTAACATGTTTCATTTTAACATGATAAAATGTTACATTTTAACATGTTTCATTTTAACATGATAAAATGTTACATTTTAACATGTTTCATTTTAAATTGTTACATTTTAAAATGTAACATTTTAACATGTTGCATTTTAATATGTTACATTTTAACATGTTTCATTTTAACATGATAAAATGTTACATTTTAACGTTTCATTTTAACATGATAAAATGTTACATTTTAACATGTTGCATTTTAACATGATAAAATGTTACATTTTAACGTTTCATTTTTACATGATAAAATGTTACATTTTAACATGATAAAATGTTACATTTTAACATGTTTCATTTTAACATGATAAAATGTTACATATTAACATGTTGCATTTTAACATGATAAAATGTTACATTTTAACATGTTTCATTTTAACATGTTGCATTTTAACATGATAAAATGTTACATTTTAACATGTTGCATTTTAACATGATAAAATGTTACATTTTAACATGTTGCATTTTAACATGATAAAATGTTACATTTTAACATGTTGCATTTTAACATGATAAAATGTTACATTTTAAAATGTTACATTTTAAATTGTTACATTTTAAAATGTTACATTTTAAATTGTAACATTTTAAAATGTTACATTTTAAATTGTAACATTTTAAAATGTTACATTTTAACATGTTACATTTTAATACGTTACATTTTAACATGTTGCATTTTAACATGATAAAATGTTACATTTTAACATGTTGCATTTTAACATGATAAAATGCTACATTTTAACATGTTTCATTTTAACATGATAAAATGTTACATTTTAACATGTTTCATTTTAACATGATAAAATGTTACATTTTAACATGTTGCATTTTAACATGATAAAATGTTACATTTTTACATGTTGCATTTTAACATGATAAAAATGTTACATTTTAACATGTTGCATTTTAACATGATAAAATGTTACATTTTAAAATGTTACATTTGAACATGTTACATTTTAATATGTTACATTTTAACATTTTGCATTTTAACATGATAAAATGTTACATTTTAACATGTTGCATTTTAACATGATAAAATGTTACATTTTAACATGTTACATTTTAATATGTTACATTTTAACATGTTGCATTTTAACATGATAAAATGTTACATTTTAACATGTTACATTTTAATATGTTACATTTTAACATGTTGCATTTTAACATGATATAATGTTACATTTTAACATGTTTCATTTTAACATGATAAAATGTTACATTTTAACATGTTTCATTTTAACATGATAAAATGTTACATTTTAACATGTTTCATTTTAACACGATAAAATGTTACATTTTAACATGTTTCATTTTAACATGATAAAATGTTACATTTTAACATGTTTCATTTTAACATGATAAAATGTTACATTTTAACATGTTGCATTTTAACATGATAAAATGTTACATTTTAACATGTTTAATTTTAAAATGTTACATTTTAAAATGTAACATTTTAACATGTTACATTTTAATATGTTACATTTTAACATGTTTCATTTTAACATAATAAAATGTTACATTTTAACATGTTGCATTTTAACATGATAAAATGTTACATTTTAACATGTTGCATTTTAACATGATAAAATGTTACATTTTAACATGTTGCATTTTAACATGATAAAATGTTACATTTTAACATGTTGCATTTAACATGATAAAATGTTACATTTTAACATGTTGCATTTAACATGATAAAATGTTACATTTTAACATGTTGCATTTTAACATGATAAAATGTTACATTTTAACATGTTTCATTTTAACATGATATAATGTTACATTTTAACATTTTTCATTTTAACATGATAAAATGTTACATTTTAACATGTTTCATTTTAACATGATAAAATGTTACATTTTAACATGTTTCATTTTAACATGATAAAATGTTACATTTTAACATGTTTCATTTTAAATTGTTACATTTTAAAATGTAACATTTTAACATGTTGCATTTTAATATGTTACATTATAACATGTTTCATTTTAACATGATAAAATGTTACATTTTAACGTTTCATTTTAACATGATAAAATGTTACATTTTAACATGTTGCATTTTAACATGATAAAATGTTACATTTTAACATGTTTCATTTTAACATGATAAAATGTTACATTTTAACGTTTCATTTTTACATGATAAAATGTTACATTTTAACATGATAAAATGTTACATTTTAACATGTTTCATTTTAACATGATAAAATGTTACATATTAACATGTTGCATTTTAACATGATAAAATGTTACATTTTAACATGTTTCATTTTAACATGTTTCATTTTAAAATGTTACATTTTAAAATGTAACATTTTAACATGTTACATTTTAATATGTTACATTTTAACATGTTTCATTTTAACATGATAAAATGTTACATTTTAACGTTTCATTTTAACATGATAAAATGTTACATTTTAACATGTTGCATTTTAACATGATAAAATGTTTCATTTTAACATGTTGCATTTTAACATGATAAAATGTTACATTTTAACATGTTTCATTTTAATATGATAAAATGTTACATTTAAAAATGTTACATTTTTACATGTTTCATTTAAACATGATATAATGTTACATTTTAACATTTTTCATTTTAACATGATAAAATGTTACATTTTAACATGTTGCATTTTATAATGATAAAATGTTACATTTTAACATGTTGCATTTTAACATGATAAAATGTTACATTTTAACATGTTGCATTTTAACATGATAAAATGTTACATTTTAACATGTTTCATTTTAACATGATATAATGTTACATTTTAACATGTTTCATTTTAACATGATAAAATGTTACATTTTAACATGTTTCATTTTAAATTGTTACATTTTAAAATGTAACATTTTAACATGTTGCATTTTAATATGTTACATTTTAACATGTTTCATTTTAACATGATAAAATGTTACATTTTAACGTTTCATTTTAACATGATAAAATGTTACATTTTAACATGTTGCATTTTAACATGATAAAATGTTACATTTTAACATGTTTCATTTTAACATGATAAAATGTTACATTTTAACGTTTCATTTTTACATGATAAAATGTTACATTTTAACATGATAAAATGTTACATTTTAACATGTTTCATTTTAACATGATAAAATGTTACATATTAACATGTTGCATTTTAACATGATAAAATGTTACATTTTAACATGTTTCATTTTAACATGTTTCATTTTAAAATGTTACATTTTAAAATGTAACATTTTAACATGTTACATTTTAATATGTTACATTTTAACATGTTTCATTTTAACATGATCAAAAAATGTTACATTTTAACGTTTCATTTTAACATGATAAAATGTTACATTTTAAAATGTTACATTTGAACATGTTACATTTTAATATGTTACATTTTAACATTTTGCATTTTAACATGATAAAATGTTACATTTTAACATGTTGCATTTTAACATGATAAAATGTTACATTTTAACATGTTACATTTTAATATGTTACATTTTAACATGTTGCATTTTAACATGATATAATGTTACATTTTAACATGTTTCATTTTAACATGATAAAATGTTACATTTTAACATGTTTCATTTTAACATGATAAAATGTTACATTTTAACATGTTTCATTTTAACACGATAAAATGTTACATTTTAACATGTTTCATTTTAACATGATAAAATGTTACATTTTAACATGTTTCATTTTAACATGATAAAATGTTACATTTTAACATGTTGCATTTTAACATGATAAAATGTTACATTTTAACATGTTTAATTTTAAAATGTTACATTTTAAAATGTAACATTTTAACATGTTACATTTTAATATGTTACATTTTAACATGTTTCATTTTAACATAATAAAATGTTACATTTTAACATGTTGCATTTTAACATGATAAAATGTTACATTTTAACATGTTGCATTTTAACATGATAAAATGTTACATTTTAACATGTTGCATTTTAACATGATAAAATGTTACATTTTAACATGTTGCATTTAACATGATAAAATGTTACATTTTAACATGTTGCATTTAACATGATAAAATGTTACATTTTAACATGTTGCATTTTAACATGATAAAATGTTACATTTTAACATGTTTCATTTTAACATGATATAATGTTACATTTTAACATTTTTCATTTTAACATGATAAAATGTTACATTTTAACATGTTTCATTTTAACATGATAAAATGTTACATTTTAACATGTTTCATTTTAACATGATAAAATGTTACATTTTAACATGTTTCATTTTAAATTGTTACATTTTAAAATGTAACATTTTAACATGTTGCATTTTAATATGTTACATTATAACATGTTTCATTTTAACATGATAAAATGTTACATTTTAACGTTTCATTTTAACATGATAAAATGTTACATTTTAACATGTTGCATTTTAACATGATAAAATGTTACATTTTAACATGTTTCATTTTAACATGATAAAATGTTACATTTTAACGTTTCATTTTTACATGATAAAATGTTACATTTTAACATGATAAAATGTTACATTTTAACATGTTTCATTTTAACATGATAAAATGTTACATATTAACATGTTGCATTTTAACATGATAAAATGTTACATTTTAACATGTTTCATTTTAACATGTTTCATTTTAAAATGTTACATTTTAAAATGTAACATTTTAACATGTTACATTTTAATATGTTACATTTTAACATGTTTCATTTTAACATGATAAAATGTTACATTTTAACGTTTCATTTTAACATGATAAAATGTTACATTTTAACATGTTGCATTTTAACATGATAAAATGTTTCATTTTAACATGTTGCATTTTAACATGATAAAATGTTACATTTTAACATGTTTCATTTTAATATGATAAAATGTTACATTTAAAAATGTTACATTTTTACATGTTTCATTTAAACATGATATAATGTTACATTTTAACATTTTTCATTTTAACATGATAAAATGTTACATTTTAACATGTTGCATTTTATAATGATAAAATGTTACATTTTAACATGTTGCATTTTAACATGATAAAATGTTACATTTTAACATGTTGCATTTTAACATGATAAAATGTTACATTTTAACATGTTTCATTTTAACATGATATAATGTTACATTTTAACATGTTTCATTTTAACATGATAAAATGTTACATTTTAACATGTTTCATTTTAAATTGTTACATTTTAAAATGTAACATTTTAACATGTTGCATTTTAATATGTTACATTTTAACATGTTTCATTTTAACATGATAAAATGTTACATTTTAACGTTTCATTTTAACATGATAAAATGTTACATTTTAACATGTTGCATTTTAACATGATAAAATGTTACATTTTAACATGTTTCATTTTAACATGATAAAATGTTACATTTTAACGTTTCATTTTTACATGATAAAATGTTACATTTTAACATGATAAAATGTTACATTTTAACATGTTTCATTTTAACATGATAAAATGTTACATATTAACATGTTGCATTTTAACATGATAAAATGTTACATTTTAACATGTTTCATTTTAACATGTTTCATTTTAAAATGTTACATTTTAAAATGTAACATTTTAACATGTTACATTTTAATATGTTACATTTTAACATGTTTCATTTTAACATGATCAAAAAATGTTACATTTTAACGTTTCATTTTAACATGATAAAATGTTACATTTTAAAATGTTACATTTGAACATGTTACATTTTAATATGTTACATTTTAACATTTTGCATTTTAACATGATAAAATGTTACATTTTAACATGTTGCATTTTAACATGATAAAATGTTACATTTTAACATGTTACATTTTAATATGTTACATTTTAACATGTTGCATTTTAACATGATAAAATGTTACATTTTAACATGTTACATTTTAATATGTTACATTTTAACATGTTGCATTTTAACATGATAAAATGTTACATTTTAACATGTTTCATTTTAACATGATAAAATGTTACATTTTAACATGTTTCATTTAAAAATGTTACAATTTAAAATGTTACATTTTAACATGTTACATTTTAATATGTTACATTTTAACATGCTGCATTTTAACATGATAAAATGTTACATTTTAACATGTTGCATTTTAACATGATAAATGTTACATTTTAACATGTTTCATTTTAACATGATATAATGTTACATTTTAACATGTTTCATTTTAACATGATAAAATGTTACATTTAACATGTTTCATTTTAACATGATAAAATGTTACATTTTAACATGTTTCATTTTAACACGATAAAATGTTACATTTTAACATGTTTCATTTTAACATGTTTCATTTTAAAATGTTACATTTTAAAATGTAACATTTTAACATGTTACATTTTAATATGTTACATTTTAACATGTTTCATTTTAACATGATAAAATGTTACATTTTAACGTTTCATTTTAACATGATAAAATGTTACATTTTAACATGTTGCATTTTAACATGATAAAATGTTTCATTTTAACATGTTGCATTTTAACATGATAAAATGTTACATTTTAACATGTTTCATTTTAACATGATAAAATGTTACATTTAAAAATGTTACATTTTTACATGTTTCATTTAAACATGATATAATGTTACATTTTAACATTTTTCATTTTAACATGATAAAATGTTACATTTTAACATGTTGCATTTTAACATGATAAAATGTTACGTTTTAACATGTTGCATTTTAACATGATAAAATGTTACATTTTAACATGTTGCATTTTAACATGATAAAATGTTACATTTTAACATGTTTCATTTTAACATGATATAATGTTACATTTTAACATGTTTCATTTTAACATGATAAAATGTTACATTTTAACATGTTTCATTTTAAATTGTTACATTTTAAAATGTAACATTTTAACATGTTGCATTTTAATATGTTACATTTTAACATGTTTCATTTTAACATGATAAAATGTTACATTTTAACGTTTCATTTTAACATGATAAAATGTTACATTTTAACATGTTGCATTTTAACATGATAAAATGTTACATTTTAACATGTTTCATTTTAACATGATAAAATGTTACATTTTAACGTTTCATTTTTACATGATAAAATGTTACATTTTAACATGATAAAATGTTACATTTTAACATGTTTCATTTTAACATGATAAAATGTTACATATTAACATGTTGCATTTTAACATGATAAAATGTTACATTTTAACATGTTTCATTTTAACATGTTTCATTTTAAAATGTTACATTTAAAATGTAACATTTTAACATGTTACATTTTAATATGTTACATTTTAACATGTTTCATTTTAACATGATAAAATGTTACATTTTAACGTTTCATTTTAACATGATAAAATGTTACATTTTAAAATGTTACATTTGAACATGTTACATTTTAATATGTTACATTTTAACATTTTGCATTTTAACATGATAAAATGTTACATTTTAACATGTTGCATTTTAACATGATAAAATGTTACATTTTAACATGTTACATTTTAAT
The DNA here is from genome assembly GCF_028750875.1 of Macrosteles quadrilineatus. NCBI lineage: Eukaryota > Metazoa > Arthropoda > Insecta > Hemiptera > Cicadellidae > Macrosteles > Macrosteles quadrilineatus. The sequence continues at coordinate 861,846 of NW_026542645.1, forward strand.
ATGTTACATTTTAACATGTTGCATTTTAACATGATAAAATGTTACATTTTAACATGTTACATTTTAATATGTTACATTTTAACATGTTACATTTTAATATGTTACATTTTAACATGCTGCATTTTAACATGATAAAATGTTACATTTTAACATGTTGCATTTTAACATGATAAATGTTAAATTTTAACATGTTTCATTTTAACATGATATAATGTTACATTTTAACATGTTTCATTTTAACATGATAAAATGTTACATTTTAACATGTTTCATTTTAACATGATAAAATGTTACATTTTAACATGTTTCATTTTAACACGATAAAATGTTACATTTTAACATGTTTCATTTTAACATGATAAAATGTTACATTTTAACATGTTTCATTTTAACATGATAAAATGTTACATTTTAACATGTTGCATTTTAACATGATAAAATGTTACATTTTAACATGTTTAATTTTAAAATGTTACATTTTAAAATGTAACATTTTAACATGTTACATTTTAATATGTTACATTTTAACATGTTTCATTATAACATAATAAAATGTTACATTTTAACATGTTGCATTTTAACATGATAAAATGTTACATTTTAACATGTTGCATTTTAACATGATAAAATGTTACATTTTAACATGTTGCATTTTAACATGATAAAATGTTACATTTTAACATGTTGCATTTAACATGATAAAATGTTACATTTTAACATGTTGCATTTAACATGATAAAATGTTACATTTTAACATGTTGCATTTTAACATGATAAAATGTTACATTTTAACATGTTTCAATTTAACATGATATAATGTTACATTTTAACATTTTTCATTTTAACATGATAAAATGTTACATTTTAACATGTTTCATTTTAACATGATAAAATGTTACATTTTAACATGTTTCATTTTAACATGATAAAATGTTACATTTTAACATGTTTCATTTTAAATTGTTACATTTTAAAATGTAACATTTTAACATGTTGCATTTTAATATGTTACATTTTAACATGTTTCATTTTAACATGATAAAATGTTACATTTTAACGTTTCATTTTAACATGATAAAATGTTACATTTTAACATGTTGCATTTTAACATGATAAAATGTTACATTTTAACATGTTTCATTTTAACATGATAAAATGTTACATTTTAACGTTTCATTTTTACATGATAAAATGTTACATTTTAACATGATAAAATGCTACATTTTAACATGTTTCATTTTAACATGATAAAATGTTACATATTAACATGTTGCAGTTTAACATGATAAAATGTTACATTTTAACATGTTTCATTTTAACATGTTTCATTTTAAAATGTTACATTTTAAAATGTAACATTTTAACATGTTACATTTTAATATGTTACATTTTAACATGTTTCATTTTAACATGATAAAATGTTACATTTTAACGTTTCATTTTAACATGATAAAATGTTACATTTTAACATGTTGCATTTTAACATGATAAAATGTTTCATTTTAACATGTTGCATTTTAACATGATAAAATGTTACATTTTAACATGTTTCATTTTAACATGATAAAATGTTACATTTAAAAATGTTACATTTTTACATGTTTCATTTAAACATGATATAATGTTACATTTTAACATTTTTCATTTTAACATGATAAAATGTTACATTTTAACATGTTGCATTTTAACATGATAAAATGTTACATTTTAACATGTTGCATTTTAACATGATAAAATGTTACATTTTAACATGTTGCATTTTAACATGATAAAATGTTACATTTTAACATGTTTCATTTTAACATGATATAATGTTACATTTTAACATGTTTCATTTTAACATGATAAAATGTTACATTTTAACATGTTGCATTTTAACATGATAAAATGTTACATTTTAACATGTTTCATTTTAACATGATATAATGTTACATTTTAACATTTTTCATTTTAACATGATAAAATGTTACATTTTAACATGTTTCATTTTAACATGATAAAATGTTACATTTTAACATGTTTCATTTTAACATGATAAAATGTTACATTTTAACATGTTTCATTTTAAATTGTTACATTTTAAAATGTAACATTTTAACATGTTGCATTTTAATATGTTACATTTTAACATGTTTCATTTTAACATGATAAAATGTTACATTTTAACGTTTCATTTTAACATGATAAAATGTTACATTTTAACATGTTGCATTTTAACATGATAAAATGTTACATTTTAACATGTTTCATTTTAACATGATAAAATGTTACATTTTAACGTTTCATTTTTACATGATAAAATGTTACATTTTAACATGATAAAATGCTACATTTTAACATGTTTCATTTTAACATGATAAAATGTTACATATTAACATGTTGCAGTTTAACATGATAAAATGTTACATTTTAACATGTTTCATTTTAACATGTTTCATTTTAAAATGTTACATTTTAAAATGTAACATTTTAACATGTTACATTTTAATATGTTACATTTTAACATGTTTCATTTTAACATGATAAAATGTTACATTTTAACGTTTCATTTTAACATGATAAAATGTTACATTTTAACATGTTGCATTTTAACATGATAAAATGTTTCATTTTAACATGTTGCATTTTAACATGATAAAATGTTACATTTTAACATGTTTCATTTTAACATGATAAAATGTTACATTTTAATGTTTCATTTTAACATGATAAAATGTTACATTTTAACATGTTGCATTTTAACATGATAAAATGTTACATTTTAACATGTTTCATTTTAAAGGGGAGCTGTCTGGGTCCCATTTTATTCACCTTGTACACTGCAGACATATCCAATTGCGTGCACTTCTGCAACGTGCACGCCTATGCAGATGACTGTCAGATGCATTTATCCTATGATGTCAATTCAGTTGACCAAGCTGTTGCGAGGATGAACTTGGATTGGCGAATGTCAGTGAGTGGTCCATGAATCATGGTCTCAAGTTAAACCGAGAGAAATGCACTGTTCTTCATATTGCTCCACCCAACTATGTTCAATTGATCATTGATGGAGACGTGCAGATAAAACTTGATGACGTGGAGTTGAAGGTGAGCCACACTGCCAGGACTTTGGGCGTAATACTGGACAGTGGTCTTACCTTCTCTGATCATATCACCCATGTTTCCCAGCTGGCGTTGGGTAGATTGCGGGGTCTGTACAAATGCCGAACCATCCTACCTGAGTCAGCCAAGATTCAGTTGATTCAATCAATTGTCTTGTCAGTGCTATACTACTGTTTTCCTGCATATGGCAACAGCATCACGAATGAGGGCATGGAAAGGATTCAAAAACTTCAGAACACCGCAGTAAGATTTATATATGGTCTGCGGAAACGCGATCATATATCTGAATTTGAAAAAACTGCCGGTCTTTTGCCCTCAGCAGCCGTATGCAGGATGCAAACCTGCACTCTGGTTCATCGGGTACTGGTCAAAAAAGAACCAGCTTACCTGATGGAAAGACTGGTCTCCCGCGATCGTGTGTCTCGGTGCAATACTCGACAGGAAAAGCT